>NC_041384.1:589812132-589825188 GCF_002162155.2 Triticum dicoccoides | reverse complement strand
GAGCTCGTCCGCCCGAGCTCTCTTTGCTCCGTCCATTCCCAGCTCCCTCGCCACGCCCTTTCTTCGTCGAGCTCTCCATGGCGCGCGAGCGAGGAGGAGACTAGGACGGGTCCAGCATCAATGAGGACCACATCACTTTCCTCCGCGAGAAGCGGTGTCTTCCTGGCAAGGGCTTCGTGAAGGCACGCGTGCCTCCGGAGGGGGAGATCTCGCAGGCGCACTTCATCCATGGCTTCGGCCTGCCGGCGAGCGGCTTCCTCCGTTCGTTTCTCGAATTCTATTACCTCCAGCCCCATCACATCACGCCCAACACTGTGATGCTCCTGGCCGCCTTCGTCACGATGTGTGAAGGCTACCTCGGTATCCTCCCCACCATCGTGTTGTGAGGAGCTTTCTTCTACACCAAGTTGGGCACCTCCGTCTGGGAGGTGGCTGCCCAGTGTGGCGCCTTCGTCGCGGTTCACCGACCGTCGCCGTCGAACGCCTTCCTCACCATCAAGCTGCCATAGACGGTCAAGATGTGGCAGCAATCCTACTTCTACATGGAGAACGTGGACCTGACCGCCAACTTCATCAACCTGCCGGCCTACGTAGCTGGCCCACTTGCCGAGCCCCGGGCCAGCTAGGGCTACAAGCCAAAGCCGGTATCAGCAGACGGCGCCGCCGCCATCCAACGGCTCCGGGAGCTGACCGAGACCGAAGGCCTCAAGGCGTCCGACTTGCTAGTCGCCTTCGTCGAGCGCCGGGTTCTTCCGCTCCAAGGCCGGCCTAACCTGATCAGCCGGATGAGCGGGCATGACGACTAGTGCCAGTTGAGCACCAAGGAGATGCCGGCTACCGAGGTCACGAACTTGGTGAATGGGATCTCTGGACTCAAGCTGGAGGGGTCTTGGAGCTTTAGCAAGCGGCCATATTCTCGCGCCGACCCGCCGCCTGCGGTAACTTTTCCAATTCTTTCTTTTCTGATACTCGCCTTAGTCTTGATCTTAGTCTTGATCAACCGGCCTCTCATCATCTGAAACAGATCTATATGTCAGACGCGACGGCCGCCATCGTAGCGGTGGGTGGCGACTACCAACCGGACCGGGCGATGAGCAACGTGGACGGCCCTGACTTGGGAGCAGCCGCCTTGGAGGACACCGTGACAGGCGGCGTCTACGAAGCAGGCGGCACCGAAGAAGCCAACATTGAGACCTGGCCAGATGATGATGAAGAGGAAGAAGAGCCGCGCCTTGCGAGGGGCACCGGCAGGGCGGACGCGGGCCCCTCCATCGAGCTGACTGCTTGAGGAGGCATGTGTAAGCGTAAGCAAGGCGCCGTCTTGTTCGGCAGTGCGCCGAAGAAGGCCAAGAATCCAGCCGCTGCGACCACGCGGAAAGAGGCCGCAGCGAAGCTGGCCAAGTACCAGAAGCTCCCAAAGGCGCCTCCTATGTTGTCGACGTAAGTATATTTCCCTTGTGTTCTTCTTTCTCGTTGATTCTTTCTGTACTTCCTTTTTTTTATTTCTTGATTTTAGGGCTCCGCTCTCTCTTGAGAAGTTAGCCGTCGCCTCCATCGTGGGGTCGGCGGAGACTTCCACCACCACCCGGCGAATCGATCCGGCCGCCGACCTCCAGGAGGCGACGGAGCGAAATGCGCGGGAGGCGCGCGAGGAGAGGGAAGCCGCCCGCCTGGAGAAGGCAGAGGCGGACAAGGCGGAGGCCGCCGCTTTGAAGAAGCTGGCGGAGGCCGAAGCTGCCACGCGACGAAAAAGCGGGCCGAGGAAGCCGCGCGCCGTCAGTCGGCGATATTCGTCACACCCCAGGACTTTGCGCTGCCACCACCAGAGTTCGTGGCGCCGATTGGGGGAGCTGGCGACGAGCACCAAATCATGGAGAAGGATGACGGCGACATCGTCATGCCAGACGTAATCGTGCCCCCGCCACCACCCTCCGAGGAGGCACGGGACAAACAGCTGACCGACCCGCCGGCGCCACTAGTCGGAGACGAGCTGGTGACAGGCCCAAATCGAGAGATCCACACACCCTTGTGCCTCCGATTTGCAAAAGCGGCCTCGGTGCCACGCCCACTGGAGACCGGTGCCGCGAGCTCTTCGATCCCAAACGCCGAGGCGACCAGCACCGTGCCCAGTCGGTGGGTGCGGGGAGGCGGGTTGGGCCCTTTGACCAAGGCAATCCTGGACGTCCAGGCCAAGCTCCGCGCAGAGGCGGGCGCACTCAAGCACTGCAACAATGCGTTCCTGGAGTCGTGAGCAGCCATCTGGGTTTGCTTCTTGCTTCTTTGTTTTTAATTCTTGCACTGCTTCGTGGGGGTGCGGCAGTGCACCCACTGGGTGTAGTCGCTGAGTTTCGGGCCGGCTACTGAGCAGGCGGCTCGGAACTTTAATTGGCACGCTCCGAGTACTAACTGTTTGATATCTTCACTGCAGGATGATCATAACCTCCGTGCAGCCGCTTTCAACTCCAAAGTCCAGGAGCTGGATCAATGGGCTGTCGACTTGTCGGAGAGCCGGAGTAAGTCTTTTTCTTTCTCTGCGGGGGCGCGCTGGCGCACCCGCGGGCTGTAATCCCCGAGATTCGGGCTGACTGCTGAGCAGTCGGGCCGGATCTTCCTGGCAACTTCATCTTTCCTTGTTGATTGTTGATGTCCTTTTTTCTTCTACTTTTGCAGAGGCCAACGCCACCCTACAGCAGCAGCTGGGTGAAGCCAACACCGCGTTGCATGCCAAGGAGGCGGACTGCAACAAGCTGGCCAAGGAGCATGACCGGCTGGTCACGCAACTGGCGGAGAGGCGGAGCTTCTCAAGAAGGCTCAGAAGGAGGCGGAGGACAAGGAAGCAGGTCTCCTTGTTGAGTTCGAGATCGAGTACTCTGCCTGGACCGACAAGGAGGCAATGCTGATAGCCGGCTTTGGCGAGATTGAAGACATGGTCGATGGTAAGCTGGCTTCTTTACTCTTTCTTCAAGCCACCGGCTTTTGAACGAGCCGACTTCTTGTTTCTGATCTGACTCTTTGCTTTTTCGTCCGAGCAGACTTCTTCCCAGGTCACTCTGGTGCTGCCAACCAAGCTATTGAGGCCGATCACGAAGGACGGAGGGCAGAAGGTGAGGAGATCGCCGCAAACGCCCCAAGCACTCTTCGCGAGCAGCTTCTCAGCATCCAAGCTAGTCTTTGGCCGACTCATCGAATGTTGCGCCACCTTCAGTGTGTCGGCGCCCAGGCGGCCGCCGCCCTGTGGCTACACATGCCGGCTCAGCGCACACCCAGCCGGACTGCCGACTGGCTGGAGGTGGCGGTCGGCTGCCTTGAGGCGTGGAAGGGCTCCTCGGCCCAGGCCGGAGCAGGCCAGGCCTTGGAGTTCGTCAAGGCATGGTACCCTGGGCTAAATCTAGCCCAGTTGACCATGTTTCGATAGGAAGCCCAGGAGGAGCTGGTGGCAGTGGAGGGTGATCTTGTCAAGCGGGCGGCGGCAATCGCCGAGTACACCAACATCAGCATCTTCATCTTGGAGCTGGCTGAGAATGGTGCCAAGGTGCCACCAGAGTGGTTCGGGCTGAACCCGGAGGATGGCGAGGACTTAGCCGAGGTGATCGACTCCAACGACGAGGGAGAGAAAGAAGAGGAGGAGGAAGGTGAAGAGGAAGCGCCAGAGGTCAGAGCGGACGGCCAGCCTCAACTCGACCGCGCCTCCAGCAACGAGGCACACCCGAGCAAGCCAGCTGCTGCTGAAGGCGATCAAGCGGGGACCGACCAGCCGGCCGCTCAACCAGCCGGCACCACCGACTCCACCGTTCCGCTGAACCCGTGTGCTGCTTCCTAGGCTGCCATTTTACCTTCGTTTCTTACTGCTTATCAGTCTAGACAAACTTTATTTACGTCGCACAATTCCACCCATGCAGTCTATTTTAAACTCTTGTTGGATGTCGGCCAAGGGCCTTTTGATGTGTAAATATTTTTGCCGAGTACTATCGTTCCTTGCTTCTGCTCTTTGGCTTTTTTCCTTTGTCGCCTTCCCTCGGTTGCCGTCTTGCCAGCCGAACAGCCGTTCTGTAGACTATGGCTGGGTCAAGTACTTAGCCACTTTTGGGAAGGCAAGTACTTAGCCGATTAGAGTTTTCTAGCAAGTTAAGTAGGAGCCGGCCGGCCGGCTGCTTGACAGGCGGTCGGGGAGGCAGGAAGCCGACTTGGACTATGTGTACGCTTTTGGGTCTTTAGCCATTTTTCATGCATACACCCTTTCTGCCTTAACTCCTGCCGACCGAACAGTCGCTCTGCGAGCTGTGGCTTCTGGCAGGAGAAAGCTTAGGCGCCAACTCATTACTTGTTCGGCTACAGGAAGCATTTCATAGTACAAGGCGGCAAGTCCCCGGGTCGACTGGTCGAACCCAGTGCCTGAAGGACTAATGAAATAACACAAATGACAGGCGTAATACTTATCATATAGATAAAAGAGGGCAGTCCCTGAGCTTTTCTCGGGGGACCCGGAGTCTTCGTACTTAATAAAAAAGTTGGTGTGGTACATACTGCATCAACTGTAATACCTTCGCAGGAGGTTCGCATTCCATGGTCGCTCTGTCTCCTTGCCGGAGTCATCTCTTTTGCGTGCTCGAGGCTTCTGAGCGTTGATGAGGTAGTAGGAGTCATTTCCCAAAACCTTGCTGATAATGAAGGGGCCTTCCCAAGGTGTCGAGAGCTTGTGTTGACCGGCTGTTCGCTGGATCAGCCGGAGCACAGGGTCCCCTTCTTGGAAGGATCTTGGCTTGACCTTTCGGTTGTAGTATCGGTGCAGGCTTTGCTAGTAGATGGTGGACTGGCTGAGTGCCAACAGCCGGCCCTCTTCCAGTAGATCGACGCCGTCTTATCGTGCTTCTTCTGCCTCCTCTTTGGTGTACATAGTAACTCGAGGGGAGTCAAATTCTATGTCCGTCGGGATGATGGTTGCGGTACCGTAGACGAAGAAGAAAGGCGTAAAGCCGGTTGACTTGTTCGGAATTGTGCGCAGGATCCAGAGGACGATCGGCAGCTGGTCGAGCCAATAGCCGGCCGACCGCTCTAGAGGCTCGACTAGTCGGGGCTTGATGCCGGATAAAATGAGGTTGTTTGCCCGCTCCATCTGGTCGTTTGACTGCGGATGGGCAACAGACACTAGGTCCAGTCAGATGCCCTGCGTCGCACAGAAATGGGCCAAGGCGCCTTTGGCAAAGTTTGTGTCATTGTTGGTGATGATGCTGTGTGGTATGACATACCGGATGGTGATGTCGGAGATGAAAGTCACAGCAGTCGGACCATTCAACTTCTTAATTGGCTTTGCTTCTATCCGCTTGGTGAACTTGTCCACTGCGACAAGCAGATGAGTCATGCCGCCGCGTGCCATCTTGAATGGTCCCACCATGTCCAGGCCCCAGACGGCAAAGGGACAGACAATGGGAATGGTCTTGAGTGCAGAAGTCGGCTGATGTGGCTTTGAATGAAACTTCTGGCACCCTTCGCATTTCTGGACCAAGTCCTTGGCGTCTTCTAGAGCAGTCGGCTAGAAAAAATCGTGGCAGAAAGCTTTGGCCACGAGTGCTCTTGAAGCTGCGTGGTGACCACACTTGCCTTGATGGATATCTTTGAGGATTGCTTGGCCTTGCTCTGGCTTTACGCAGTGCTGATAGACACCAGTGACACTACACCTCACAAGCTCTGTGTTGACTATGGTGTACACTGCTACCCGGTGTTGCATTTGTCGGGCCGAGATCTCATCAGTCGGCAGCTCTTTGTTCACCAAAAAGTTGAGGATGGGCTGGGCCGATGAAGGTGTTGCAATTTCTTTGGTTGCTAGGACTGCTACTTGGACGAGGGTGGTTGGGCCGGGAGGTGGCGGGTTGGAGTCGGCTGCCGCTTGCTGAGTCGATGAAGTCCCCGGGCCGACAGCTGCAGTCTCCGGGTTGCCTGCCAAATTCCCTGTGCCGGATGCTGGGGTCCTCAAGTCAGATCCGACTGCTTTAGGATGAGCCAGCACAAAGATGGAATCCGACTCTGGCGATGGTGGGATAGACAGCTTGAGGAGGCGCTGCAGGGCGACGCCGGATGGTATTGCTTATTGGGTGGAGCCTATTCATGCCAAGGCGTTAGCTTGCTCATTGTCATTTCTTGGCACATGGAGGAACTCGCACCCTTCGAAGTATCCGCTGAGTTGCTGGACGAGGAAGCGGTAGCTTGCCATGTTTGCATCCTTAGCGTCCCAGTCACCTGATGACTGCTGGACCACCAGGTTGGAATCTCCATAACACAGGATCCGGCGAATGCTGAGTTCCTTGGCAAGCCCGAGCCCGTGAATGAGTACTTTGTATTCAGCAACGTTGTTGGAGGCGGCAAAGTGAATTTGCAGAACATATCTGAGCTTGTCGCCTTTGGGAGAGGTGAGGACGATGCTGGCTCCCAAACTGGTGCGCATCTTGGAACCATCGAAGTGCATTCACCAATGAGTGGAATCTGGCGCTGGCAGCAGGTACTGGGTCTCGGCCCAGTCGACGAGGAAGTAGGCCAGTGCTTGTGACTTGATGGAGGTGCAAGGCTGGTAGTTGATGGTGTAGGGGGCCAAATCTATGGCCCATTTGGCAACTCGGCCCGTGGCATCTCGGCTTCCAATGATCTCAGCAAGTGGAGTTGTGCAGACCACAGTGATGGGGTGTTCTTAGAAGTATGGCTTTAGTTTCTTGTCAGCAAAGTACACACCGTAGCATATCTTCTGGTAGTGGGGGTAGTTCTGTTTGGAGGCTGACAGTCCTTCACTCAGGTAATACACCGGCCTCTGGACAAGTAGAGCTATGCCTTCTTCCTTGCGTTCCACTACTATGACTATGCTGACCACCCGGCTGGTGGCGGTGATGTAGAGGAGCATGGGCTCCTTAGGAGTCGGGGCTGCCAGGACAGGTGGAGTGGTCAACATCTTCTTGAGCTAGAGAAAAGCTTCATCCACCTTGTCGTTCCACTCGAAAAAGTGGTCTTCTGCATGAGCAGGTACATGGGAAGAGACTTTTCCCCGAGTCGACTGATGAAACGGCTGATGGATGCCAAGCAGCCGGTAAATTTTTGTAAGTCCAGCAGTCGGGTGGCACCTCCATCCTCTCGATGGCCTTGATTTTCACGGGGTTGCACTCTATGCCGCGCTCTGAGACCAGAAAGCCAAGGAGCTGGCCAGCTGGTACTCCAAAGACGCACTTCTCCGGGTTGAGCCTGATCTGAAATCGGCGCAAGTTCTCAAAGGTCTCCTTGAGGTCTTCTTGCAGTGTTCCTCACTTTTCTGTCTTCACCACCACATCGTCCACACAGACGTGGGTGTTTCTGCCGAGTTGCTTGAGGAGACACTTCTGCATGCAACGCTGAAACGTGGCGCTGGCATTTCTCAAGCCGAACATCATGGTGAGGTAGCAGAAGGCTCCGAATGGCATGATGAAGGCGGTCTTCAGCCTGTCGGGCGGGCTTAGCTTGATCTGGTGATACCCTGAGTATGCATCCAAAAAGCTCAACAGCTCGCATTCGGCTGTGGAGTCAATCACTTGGTCGATTTTTAGCAGAGCAAATGGGTGTTTGGGGCATGCCTTGTTGAGGCTGGTATAATCTATACACATGCGCCACTGCTTGCTCTTCTTCAGCACTAGGACCGGGTTGGCTAACCACTCTGGAAAGAACACTTCCATGATGAAGCCGGCTGCTATAAGCCGGGCTATCTCTTCTCCAACAACTCTTCTCTTCTCATCTGACAGTCGGCATAAGGGCTGCCTCACTTTCTCGGCATCGGACCGGACGTGTAGCTTGTGCTCGGCGAATTCCGTCGGAATACCCGGCATGTCCTTGGGGGACCATGCAAAGATGTCCCGATTCTCATGGAGGAAATCGATGAGCTCGCCTTCCTATTTGCTGTCAAGGTTTGCACCTATGAAAGTGTGCCTCTCCGGGTCCAAGGGTATCTTCTTTGTTTCCTTTGCCGGCTTCAACGAGCCCTCAACTTCCGGCTCCTTGTGGTTGGGTGACATTTCTGGCTGCTTGCCGGCCATCGCCACAACCCGGTCAAGGAGCCGCTTCTAAGCCGCAATCACGAGGGGCTCGGCTAACCGGCTGCTCTCTGCTGCGCAGGCGGACGACTTCTTGTAGTCCCCTGCCACGGACAGGATTCCCTTGGAGCTCAGCATCTTCCTCTTGAGGTAAGCATAGTGGGGGACCGCAATGAACTTGGCCAGGGCAGGCCGGCCAAGTAATACATGATAAGGGCTCTCAAGGTCCACCACCTCAAACTAGACTGGCTCTCGGCGGAAATGATTTTTGTCCCCGAAAAGGACATCTATCTGAGTCTTGCCGATTCATGAGCAGGAAAGGCCAGGAACTATGCCATGAAAAATAGTCCGGCTGGGCTGAAGATGTCTCTGCTTGATTCCGAACTTCTCCATGATATCTTTGTACAGGATGTTGATGCAGCTGCTGCCATCTATCAGAACTCGGGAGAAGCGATCAGATCGCCTCTCCATGGCAAACGTGGCGTCCAACACCAGAGCATAAGAGCCGGGATTGGGCATCACCTCTGGGTGGTCGGCTCTGCTCCAGCTGATGGGCTTCTCAAACCAATGCATGAATTCTGGGGTCTGTGATGCTACCGCATTTACTTCTTGTCACTGCTGTCGTCTGCTGCACCTGTCGTCGGCCACGCTGGTGAACACGACATAAGCTCCATGCTCTTCAGGATAATCATCTTGTATGGCGCCGACTGGCCGAGCCGCCGACTGCTGTGGAGGACGCGGTGGGCCGGCTGGCGGAGGGGGCTGGAGTCCGTCACCCTTGGCGATCCTAGTGAGCCAATGGCACTTCCTAGCGGTGTGATTGGACGGCTTCGCACCGCTATGGAACTTGCAGGGTGCATCGAGAGTTTGTTCGTACGAGAAGGCGGGTAGCCAGTTGGGCTTGCCGCCCATCTATCGTTTGGGAGGTGGCTGCCCTTTTGGCTGCTGATCTTCGACTGTTGCCACCTGCCGGCTCGTGGAAGCCGGCTGCATGGCCTTGCGCCTGCCGTCGTTCGGTTGTTGTTGCTGACTGGCCTCACCAGCCGGGGTCCGAGGAGCTTGAGGGGCCACCTTGCCTGACACATTGACTTGAATCTCTGCCTTCATGGAGGAGTCGGCCGTGGCGTACTTGTCTGCTATGATTAGCAGTTCGTCAAGAGTCGCCCGCTCGTCAGAAAGAAGCTTGTGCTTGAGGAGGGCACCCTCTCGGCACCCGGAAGTGAAATACTCGATGGCCTGCACCTCGTGCACGCCCTCGCAAGAGTTGCGCAACTCGGCACAACACGTGAGATAGTCGCGAGTTGACTTGTTCGGGCCTTGGATGCATAAGGAGAGCTCGCGAGGCTTGGGCGGACGCTTGCACGTGCTGGTGAAGTTGCGGATGAATACTTCAGTAAAATCAACCCAGTTATTGATGCTGCGGGGCTTCAGGCTGTTCAGCCATGTCCGGGCCATGCCCTGAAGCATGAGCGGAAAGTACTTCACGACATCGTGCTTGTTGCCGTTGGCGATGCTGACGGTTGTGGAGTAGTCGACCAGCCCGTCCTCCAGCTTCACAGAGCCGGTGTACTTGGGTGTATCTCTCATGAGAGTGAACCCTTTGGGGAAGGGCTCATCTTGGATGTGGGTGTCAAGACCCCGACTCGATGTCACATCGATCTAGCCGGTAACACCTCATATCACTTTGCGGCCTCACGCACGGTATCCTCACGGGTGTCGCCTTACCTTTGCCCGGGACCGTTTGCGCCTTTTGGCTCACGTATATGATAGTGTCGCTAGCATCCATATGATAAAGAGCCCGGGCTGACATGACTAGTCGTAAACCCAAAGTGGCACAGACTTACAGGGACAGGCATTCATGACCCAGCTTCGAACGTGTCGGTCATCAGCAAGTGGGTCCAGGCTGTAGCACTGGGCTAGCAGGACTCCGGTAAACCGGGCTGTAGCGGGCTAACAGGACTCCGGTACTCAAAGCGTGACATTTCCCCGAAGGGACAGACACAGGAACGAAGAAGGACACATGCCGGCCAGCCTAAGTGTTCCAGAGCAGTAGCAAGCTACCATGGCTCAGCGGTAACACTAGGAGACATTTCCCGGTAAGAGAGGCTACTAAAGATAAACAACTAGATAGTCAGATCCCACACATACCAAGCATTTCAATCATACACACAATATGCTCGATATGTGCAAATACAACGAAGCATCACAACATGACTCTACGACACAAGTACTTTATTTAAGGCTCAGTGAGCCATACATAACATACACAAAGGTACGGGTCTCACGACCCAACATACAAGTCATACAGTCATACAAACCAGTAGCGGAAGTAACTTGTCTGAGTACAGACAACTAGTAAAATAGAAGAGGCTTGGAAAGCCTAGCTATACTACGTGGTCCTTCACAAGCTCAGGGTCACCACCTGGGTCTTTAGCCTACTCGTTGATGTCAACGTCTACATAGAACCCATCAGAAGGGGTTGCAGCGTCTTCTGTAAAAATGTAGATTATAGCAACATGAGTACAAAGGTACTCAGCAAGACTTACATCAGATCCTACATACATGCATAGTATCAAGAAGGGTTGGTGGAGTTATTGCAGCAAGCCAGCTTTGACTCTTGGCTAGGCTATCCTACGATAATCCAACTTGAAATGGTTTTGCGCACACGAGTCCACTACTCACCACTTCAATACACTACCGAGGATTCACCTCCGTCTTCCTACGGAAGAGCCATCCTCGGCACTCACACTTATCTTGAGGCTTTTAACAGTTTCCATTTACTTGTCTATGAACTGTATAGGCAACCAAGTAGTCCTTTACCGTGGACGCGGCTATTCGAATAGATTATGATAACCCTGCAGGGGTGTACTTCTTCATACATGTTTCCACCACTTAGCGTCTGCACACGACATGTGCTCGGCAGACTTCAAGCGAAAGCCGACGTGGGTGTAGACCACGACCTACCTAAACACTTAAGCCTCTAGTCCAGGTTTATCGCCTATTCAGGTTCCATCCGCAGGGAGTCCGGCCGAGGTTTCCCATACGGCCCCGAACGATGTGAACAGGGTTCCCGAGATACCTAACGGGTATTCGGTACACTGTGCCACGTACCTACCGCATCACAGCCCACCCCTACGGTCAGCGCTGTCCACGGCCTCCAGTAGGCTACAAACACCAGAAACTACTTGCAACTCCTGGACGGAGAACTAGGGTGAATAAGAAGCCGAGAGGGTCCATTGGTTTCGGGCCCAATGCATGGTAGTAGCTGATTCTTAAATCACACATACAGATCTCAGTGCTTAAGGTCGGCTTCAATGAAACAACCCACCATGTACTCCTACATGGCCTCTCATCGATACCTTTACCAAATCGTGTTCACCACACCACTCTCATTACCGACATAAACATTTCACTCTAGCCCATCACCCAGATGAACCAGACCTGACACGACTCTAAGCATAGCAGGCATGGCAAGGTAGGAACAACACATACATATGGCTCAAACAACTCCTACACATGCTAGTGGGTTTCATCTAGTTACTGTGGCAATGACAGGTCATGCAGAGGAAATGGGTTCAACTACCGTAGCACACAGCAGTTTGAAACGCGTTGTCTTAATGCAGTAAAAAAGAGCAGGAGCGAGAACATGGGATTGTATCGATATGATCAATGGTTGGTTGCTTGCCTGATGGTTCGATGCACTGATACGGTTCTTCGTTAGGGTAATCACGGTACTCTTCGGAGACAGAACCTGCCGCAGAGAGCACCGATTCACAAACATTACCAAACAGTATGCAACAATATGATGCATGCATGAGACATGGCAAAATGAGTGTATTGGGCTAATGCAACTAAAACCAGAAGGGTTTGAACAAATTTGAATCAAGGATTCAAATTTCAAATTCAAATATGGCCTTTTAAAGTGCTTTTCCTTGTTTTGCTTAAAACATCAATTTAACTTGTTTGATCATGCATGAAAATAGTACAGATGGATAGATTGGATTTTTCTGATCATTTTTCATATATAATTTGTCCAATTTGGAGTTACAGAATAAAAGTTATGAATTTTTGAAGTTTAAATAATATTCTGGAATTTCCTGATTTAAATTAAATCCAGAAAATCAATTACTGCGTCAGCCTGACGTCAGTGTGACGTCAGCAGGTCAACGGAACTGGTCCAGGTCAAACCTGACAGTGGGTCCCGCATGTCAGGGTGATTATTTTAATTAAAATTTAATTAAAACTAATCCTGTTTAATTAACAGGGCTGGGCCCCACCTGTCATTGACTCAGGGGAGTCAACCAGGGCCCACCCGTGGTCAAACCCGGGTCGGCTGCACCGGCGTTTAGCCGCCGGCGAGCCCGACGCGGCGGCGGGAGTGGTTTTGGCTATTCCGGCCACCAAATGGGCTGCGGAGATCACCGGAGTGGAGCTGAGGACAAACCGCAGCTCTTGGCGGAGTCCGTTGGGGTCGGGGTGGCCGGAGTTGGCGCCAGCGACGACCTTGGAGGCCACCGGGGTTCGGCCGAAGACGAACTTGACGCTAGAGGGTTCGATGAGGCTCGTGGAGTAGCTAGCTAGGTGCTGCGGAACTTGGTGAGTAAGATGGACACCATCTTGTGGCCGGAGGATGACCGGGAGCACGTCGGCGACGAGCTCCACGGCGGTGGGTGCGGTTGAGCTCCGGGAGGTTGCTACACGGCTCGGGAGCAAGAACGGAAGGAAGGGGAAGATGGCTAAGCTCACAGTGAGTGCGACGGAGTCCTTGGTGCGGCCGGAGATGGACCGGAGCGACGACGGCGTTGAAGGGGATCTCTGGCGACGGTGAGCTCGGGCGAGGTCGGTGCGGTGGTCTCGGGCGTTGCGAGCGCTCGGGGCTCGGCTGCTCGATGAAGTGGACAGCGGCGGAGCTCCTGGACACGGTGAGACGGCGTGGGGTGGTCGGAGGGCGTGGCTACGGCGAGGGGGTGGCGGCGATGGCGTCGGCCATGGCTGGGGCGTGCGAGGGGGAGGAGCT
>NC_041384.1:589725630-589811263 GCF_002162155.2 Triticum dicoccoides | reverse complement strand
TTTTTTCTGTTTCTGTTTTTATTTAATATATCTGCAACTTTGTTGAATTTAATAAAATACCTAGGCAACTTCAAAAATCACCAAATCACTCCTGGTCCATAGTTGGATTATTTCCAACATGAAACATTTTAGTTTGGAGGTATTTGAGCATTTAAATATTTTATATAATTTTAAATGCCCAAATTCAAATATTTATGAATTAATTCAAAAACCCTAAGATGGCCTAGGAAAATGTGCACCACTTTTGGCAGAGGTTCTGAACCAAGACAAAAATGATGGGCATTTTAGAAGGGCATTTCAGGTTCATTGAAAATTATTTTAGTAAACCCTAGTTGGTTTCAGAGAGGACTGGGGGTTCTGTCATCCCCATTTCAAGTTTCTGATGAAAGAGTAAACATGATGCAACACTCTAATGCATGACTAGCTAGGGTGTGACAACTCACCCCCACTCA
Source organism: Triticum dicoccoides (assembly GCF_002162155.2). Taxonomy (NCBI): domain Eukaryota; kingdom Viridiplantae; phylum Streptophyta; class Magnoliopsida; order Poales; family Poaceae; genus Triticum; species Triticum dicoccoides. The sequence continues at coordinate 589,810,811 of NC_041384.1, read as the reverse complement.
AAAGAATCTCGTCCCGAGATTTGGGTTCCTCCGGGAAGAAGGCGGGGTACTCGAGTCGAAGACGATCCTCCCTTTCCCAAGTTGCTTCATCCTCAGAATGGTGCGACCATTGAACCTTGAGAAACTTGATATTATGACGTCGAGTGGTACGTTCGGCCTGATCGAGGATACGAATGGGGTACTCTCGATATGTAAGATTATCTTGGAGATCAAGCATTTCGTAGTCCACTCCATGGATAGGATCCGAGAAGCAACGCCTGAGTTGAGAAACGTGGCAGACATCATGGACTCTGGAGAGATGCGGAGGTAGTTCCAGCTGGTAGGCAACTTCTCCTCGTTTGGCGAGAATGCGAAAAGGTCCAATGTAACGAGGAGCTAATTTGCCTTTGATACTGAAACGATGGGTTCCCTTCAGAGGGGTGACCCGAAGATAAGCCTTCTCGTCAACCTCGAAAGTCATAGCCTTATGTTTTCGGTCATATTGACTCTTTTGACGGGATTGAGCTGTTTTCATCTTTTCACGAACGATACGAACTTGTTCTTCTGCTTCCTGAATCATATCCGGGCCAAAGAATTGTCTTTCCCCGGTCTCTGACCAGTTAAGGGGTGTTCGACACCGTCGTCCATAGAGAACTTCAAAAGGGGCTTTACCCAAGCTAGATTGATAGCTGTTGTTATAAGCGAATTCGGCAAATGGAAGGCACTTCTCCCAATCCATTCCGAATGAGATAACAGAGGCTCGAAGCATGTCTTCTAGAATCTGGTTGACGCGTTCCACTTGACCGCTCGACTGAGGGTGGAAGGCGGTGCTAAAGGAGAGACGAGTTCCCATAGCATTTTGGAAACTTTCCCAAAATCGAGAGGTGAAAAGACTTCCTCGATCCGAGTTAATTTCCAAAGGAACACCATGGAGGGACACTATTCGGGAGATGTATAAGTCCGCCAGCTGACTAGCGGTTATACTCTCACGAACAGGTAGGAAATGGGCTACTTTGGAAAGACGATCGACCACGACGAAAATAGCATTATTCCCTCTCTTGGTCCTGGGAAAACCGGTAATGAAATCCATGCCAATTTTATCCCATTTCCATTCAGGAATAGCTAGGGGTTGAAGGGTGCCAGCAGGCCGTTGATGCTCTGCTTTTACACGACGACAGACGTCGCAATTAGCAATATACTGAGCAATTTCTCTCTTCATCCTAGTCCACCAGAACCTCTGGCGTAGGTCCTGATACATCTTAGTGCTACCGGGATGAATGGTGAGAGGAGATTCATGAGCTTCCTTAAGGATCAATCGCCTCAGGTTTCGCACTTTGGGAACCACTAGTCGATTTCCGAAGTATACGACCCCTTAATCGTTAATGGAGAAGCAATTCGCAATTCCTTTCTGAATGTTTCTCTTGATGCGGGAGATTCCCGGATCTACCTTCTATGCTTTGATAATCTGATCCGTAAGGGTAGGTTTTACCACCAAGGTGGAAAGAAAACCTTGAGATACAATGTGAAGGTTAAGCTTCCGAAATTCCTCATGGAGAAGCGGTTGACTTTGTTGTAGCATCAGATTGTTACAATAAGATTTACGACTTAGCGCATCAGCCATGACGTTGGCTTTCCCTGGGGTGTAGGTTATCCCTAAGTCGAAGTCTGTGATCAATTCAACCCAACGTCTTTGCCTGAGATTTAGATCCGGTTGGGTGAAAATGTACTTCAGGCTTTGGTGATCAGTGAATATTTCGCAACGGTTACCGAGGAGGTAATGTCGCCAGGTTTTAAGTGCATAGACTACGGCTGCAAGCTCTAGATCATGAGTGGGATAATTCTCCTCATGTGGGTGCAATTGCCGTGAAGCGTAGGCAATTACGTGTCGATCTTGCATGAGAATGCAACCTAGTCCTTGTCGCGAGGCGTCGCAGTAGATAACAAAATCCTTGGAGAAGTCTGGCGGTAACAGTACGGGAGCAGAGGTCAGGCGTCTTTTCAGTTCCTGAAAGCTGTGCTCACATTGTGGAGTCCACTCGAACTTCTTATCTTTCTTGAGGAGTTCGGTTAGAGGTTTGGCAACTTTGGAGAAGTTCTCGACAAAGCGACGACAATAGCTCGCTAAGCCCAGAAAACTCCGAACTTGCTTGACCGATTCAGGTGGAGTCCAATTAAGGACGGCTTGAACTCGCTCAGGGTTAACAGCAATACCTTTACCAGATATTACATGACCCAAATAGGTCACTTCTGACAACCAGAATTCACATTTAGAAAATTTGGCATAAAGGCGATGCTCTCGAAGTTTCTGCAACACTAGCCTTAGATGTTCGGCATGTTCTTCCTCGTTCTTGGAGTAGATGAGTATATCATCGAGGTAAACCACGACGAATTTATCCAAATACTCCATGAAGATTGAGTTCATTAACCGAGAAAAGGTGGCTGGAGCTTTGGTTAATCCGAAGGACATGACGGTGTACTCGTATTGGCCATAACGAGTAACAAAGGCCGTTTTAGGAATGTCCCCGTTTCTGATTTTGATTTGATGGTAGCCCAACCTCAAATCCATCTTGGAGAAGACTGAGGATCCAGCGAGCTGATCATACAGGTCGTTGATCCTGGGAAGCGGATATTTGTTCTTGATTGTGACCAAATTGACAGGTCGGTAATCTACAACCATCCGGTCCGTACCATCCTTCTTCTTGACGAATAGGACGGGGCAAGCCCACGGAGAAGAGCTAGGTCGGATGAAACCCTTTTTCAAGGACTCATCGAGTTGTTTCTTAAGTTCGGCTAGTTCTAGGGGTGCCATCTTATAAGGTCTTCTAGCAATCGGAACGGTTCCTGGAATGAGGTCTATTACGAACTCAACATCCCTGTCAGGTGGAACACCTGGCAATTCTTCTGGGAAGACATCCGGGAAGTCACGGACTACCGGAACGTCCTCAAGGTCTGGCAAAGGGCTGGCGTTAAGAGAATATAATTGTCGCTTGGCTATTCGGGTCAAGACATTGACTATCTTCCCCGAAGGATGGGTGAGTTGAACAGTCCTAGAGAAGCAATCAATTTGGGCATGATGAGCCGACATCTAGTCCATACCCAAAATGATATTAATATCTGAAGATTTAAGGGCTATCAAAGACGCGAGGAAAACAAGTCTGTCGACTTGGATTTCATTTCCATGGCTTACTCGAGAAGTTTGCCATTTGGATCCCGGAGTTTGAATTACCATAGAGGTTGGCATATCACCGAATGCGACGTTATGCAAACGAGCATAATTTTCAGATATAAAAGAATGAGAGGCTCCTGTATCGAAAAGAACAGATGCCGGGTGGCAATTAACAAGAAGCGTACCGAGAACGATGTTGGGATCCTCTTGAGCTTCTTCGGCAGAAATACAATTGACATGGCCACGTGAAGCGGTGTCCGGCTTGGCGTGGAATATTTTTCCTGTCGGCTTGCCACGGCCAACAGCTTTAGCAGATTGATTGGGGTTGGTCTGGGGACACTCACGCATATAGTGGCCAGATTCCCCACACTTGAAACAAGTCACGGAACTGGTACGTGGAGGAGCATTGTTAGTTGGACCCCCATAGAGCTTGGCTGGAGCAGACTGTTGAACGGGGCGAGGCGCCTGGAAGGATGGCCTCGGTGTAAACCTGGGTGGCAGGGCGGTGTTGGGTACCCACACGCGGCGCTTCTGAGGACCAGCACCGGATGAGGAACCCATATCACGGCCATGCTTGCGTGTTGCGTCATAGTCAGTCTGACCAGTTTCAGCACTGATGGCTTTGTTGACAAGTTTCTGAAAAGATGTGCACTCATGCAGACGGAGGTCGCGGCGAAGCTCAGGACTAAGGCCCTTACGGAACCTTGCTTGCTTCTTGGCGTCAGTAGAAACTTCCTCGGTTGCATATCGTGCGAGGTTACCAAACTCCCTGCTGTAAGCATCCACAGACAGTCGGCCTTGGGTGAAACTGCAAAATTCTTCACGTTTACGGTCCATGAGACCCTCCGGAATGTGATGTTCACGGAAAGCCTCACTGAACTCAGCCCAAGTAGTGACATGGCCCGCTGGGCGCATAGCTCCATAATTCTCCCAGCATAGACTGGCGGGGCCTTCAAGATGATATGCAGCAAAGGTGACCTTGTCAGCCTCCGCCACCAGCGCGGAACGCAGTTTGTGAGAGATACTGCGAAGCCAGTCATCAGCGTCGAGAGGCTCGACGGAGTGGTGGAACGTGGGTGGATGTAATTTGATAAAATCACCGAGTGACACCACGTTAGTCCTCTGATGGTGTGTCGTGTTCTGTTCAATACGCTCTAACAAACGGTTGGTCTCCCGCTTGTTTCTCTCAGCTTCCATCATAACCTCGGCTAGTGAAGGAGGATGAGGCAGATTTACATCCCTGGCTTCACTGCCTTCGGCCTGCTCTTGAGAAGCAGGGTTAGCGCGCGTGTTGACCATCCTAGGTAAACAAGACAATGATGTAGTCAGGGTGATAAAATTCCGACATAGGATAAAAATGCAAGGAATAACTCGAAATGCAAGATGATCATCCGTATGACATGGTAAAAACAGAACTGCTTCTTTTATTCCATCGTCATATACACCATACAGAGTTTAGTACAAGACCAAACAAAGTACTATTACGGTGAAAAGAGGATTACATCTCATCGGAGGCATTCCAAGCTCCTATACATTATTTTTCTACACCTCCGGAAGGAGTACAAACTAGGTCATATCCCACGAGTCACGCGGGACGATAGACGACACAGCTAGTGCGAACTAGTGATACTACCACTAACTCAGACTGATCCGTAGTAGTCCTCGTAAAAGTCACCTCCATAGCCTGGGAGCTCAACATGATCATCCGGAAACAGACGATCTCGCGGAGCTTGTGGACCATAGGGGCTAGGATGAGGCCTTGGACCAACAAACGGTGGCCTGCGGGGACCGCGAGGTGGGGTGATGCCTCCTACATCACGCCAAACCATCACGTCTGGCAGAGCGGATCTCACAGGATAGAGATCGCGCATATCTGAATATCCAGCTTGCACCGCCGGTGCGAACCGAGTCAAAGTGGCCCAGTGGTCAGCACGGGTATTGAAGAGCTCTAACCTCAAGGCCCGATTTTCACGGTCCTTATCCTCGAGCATCTCGGCAGTGGTGCGAGTCCGTGAATCCTCCTGGGTGGGGTCAGCATAGATAGCCTGGAGATACCCTTGTGCTCTCGGAAGTGATCCTGGCATATATCGGAAATCAGAGTCCCGAAATATACCAGATCTGACTCGCATAATGGTCATCATAGAGTAGGCGGCGTCCTGCACAGCCATCTCAATGGTAACTCCGAGTCCATAAGAGCAGTGAAGAGGCTCGGTGGATCCAGGATAAGATGGAAATATCCTGACAGTGCAGAGATACTGGCTTTGATTAAAGTCTCGGAATTGCTCTTCGACCGTGTACTCAGGATACCAGCGGTATCCAGCCTCAGTCATTACCCTGACCAACTTGGCAGTATGGCCGGGTACATCTAGGCATCGAGTCAGGCGAACCACTTGATTGAGGTCGCGAGTGGCCATCTGAAAGCACAATCATAATGCAAGGGCATTAGAATTTCTAGCAAAATTTCGGCAGCATAACAGCTGTAAATGCTCAAGAAGGATTTTGAGACATTTGACAAAGGATTACACACACACTCATCATCATCATAACAAGGTTCTGAATCCATTCTAACAACATAATGTGGTAGTAGAACTGAACTAGGCTTGTATCCATCAAACTTATAAGGTACTACTGATTAGTAACACGTGATCCTGATAGAGAGAATAGGTCCTAATTCCTTAACCCCTGGTGGAAGAATGGACTGACTCAGATCAGAATGTCATAAGATAAAGGAGTAAAAAGAGCCTTACGTTCCATCCCACAAACAATTCCCCTACATATAACTAAAGAATTTCTAGACTCAACATCGACCAGTTTGGCTTGGAGAACCTACAGGCAGTCCAGCTCTGATGCCAACGCTGTCAGGACCCCGACTCGATGTCACATCGATCTAGCTGGTAACACCTCATATCACTTTGCGGCCTCACGCACGGTATCCCCACGGGTGTCGTCTTACCTTTTCCCGGGACCGTTTGCGCCTTTTGGCTCACGTATATGATAGTGTCGCTAGCATCCATATGATAAAGAGCCCGGGCTGACATGACTAGTCGTAAACCCAAAGTGGCTCAGACTTACAGGGACAGGCATCCATGACCCAGCTTCGAACGTGTCGGTCATCAGCAAGTGGGTCCGGGCTGTAGCACTGGGCTAGCAGGACTCCGGTACTCAAAGCGTGACATTTCCCCGAAGGGACAGACACAGGAACGAAGAAGGACACATGCCGGCCAGCCTAAGTGTTCCAGAGCAGTAGCAAGCTACCATGGCTCAGCGGTAACACTAGGAGACATTTCCCGGTAAGAGAGGCTACTAAAGATAAACAACTAGATAGTCAGATCCCACACATACCAAGCATTTCAATCATACACACAATATGCTCGATATGTGCAAATACAACGAAGCATCACAACATGACTCTACGACACAAGTACTTTATTTAAGGCTCAGTGAACCATACATAACATACACAAAGGTACGGGTCTCACGACCCCACATACAAGTCATACAGTCATACAAACCAGCAGCGGAATAACTTGTCTGGGTACAGACAACTAGTAAAATAAAAGAGGCTTGGAAAGCCTAGCTATACTACGTGGTCCTTCACAAGCTCAGGGTCACCACCTGGGTCTTTAGCCTACTCGTTGATGTCAACGTCTACATAGAACCCATCAGAAGGGGTTGCAGCGTCTTCTGTAAAAAATGTAGATTATAGCAACATGAGTACAAAGGTACTCAGCAAGACTTACATCAGATCCTACATACATGCATAGTATCAAGAAGGGTTGGTGGAGTTATTGCAGCAAGCCAGCTTTGACTCTTGGCTAGGCTATCCTACGATACTCCAACTTGAAATGGTTTTGCGCACACGAGTCCACTACTCACCAATTCAATACACTACCGAGGATCCACCTCCGTCTTCCTACGGAAGAGCCATCCTCGGCACTCACACTTATCTTGAGGCTTTTAACAGTTTCCATTTACTTGTCTATGAACTGTATAGGCAACCAAGTAGTCCTTTACCGCGGACGCGACTATTCGAATAGATTATGATAACCCTGCAGGGGTGTACTTCTTCATACATGTTTCCACCACTTAGCGTCTGCACACGACATGTGCTCGGCAGACTTCAAGCGAAAGCCGACGTGGGTGTAGACCACGACCTACCTAAACACTTAAGCCTCTAGTCCAGGTTTATCGCCTATTCAGGTTCCATCCGCAGGGAGTCCGGCCGAGGTTTCCCATACGGCCCCGAACGATGTGAACAGGGTTCCCGAGATACCTAACGGGTATTCGGTACACCGTGCCACGTACCTACCGCATCACAGCCCACCCCTACGGTCAGCGCTGTTCACGGCCTCCAGTAGGCTACAAACACCAGAAACTACTTGCAACTCCTGGACAGAGAGCTAGGGTGAATAAGAAGTCGAGCGGGGTCATATTTCAGGGCCCAATGCATGGTAGTAGCTGTATCTTAAATCACACATACAGATCTCAGTGCTTAAGGTCGGCTTCAATGAAACAACCCACCATGTACTCCTACATGGCCTCTCATCGATACCTTTACCAAATCGTGTTCACCACACCACTCTCATTACCGACATAAACATTTCACTCTAGCCCATCACCCAGATGAACCAGACCTGACACGACTCTAAGCATAGCAGGCATGGCAAGGTAGGAACAACACATACATATGGCTCAAACAACTCCTACACATGCTAGTGGGTTTCATCTAGTTACTGTGGCAATGACAGGTCATGCAGAGGAAATGGGTTCAACTACCGTAGCACACAGCAGTTTGAAACGCGTTGTCTTAATGTAGTAAAAAAGAGCAGGAGCGAGAACATGGGATTGTATCGATATGATCAATGGTTGGTTGCTTGCCTGATGGTTCGATGCACTGATACGGTTCTTCGTTAGGGTAATCACGGTACTCTTCGGGGACAGAACCTGCCGCAGAGAGCACCGATTCACAAACATTACCAAACAGTATGCAACAATATGATGCATGCATGAGACATGGCAAAATGAGTGTATTGGGCTAATGCAACTAAAACCAGAAGGGTTTGAACAAATTTGAATCAAGGATTCAAATTTCAAATTCAAATATGGCCTTTTAAAGTGCTTTTCCTTGTTTTGCTTAAAACATCAATTTAACTTGTTTGATCATGCATGAAAATAGTACAGATGGATAGATTGGATTTTTCTGATCATTTTTCATATATAATTTGTCCAATTTGGAGTTACAGAATAAAAGTTATGAATTTTTGAAGTTTAAATAATATTCTGGAATTTCCTGATTTAAATTAAATCCAGAAAATCAATTACTGCGTCAGCCTGACGTCAGTGTGACGTCAGCAGGTCAACGGAACTGGTCCAGGTCAAACCTGACAGTGGGTCCCGCATGTCAGGGTGATTATTTTAATTAAAATTTAATTAAAACTAATCCTGTTTAATTAACAGGGCTGGGCCCCACCTGTCATTGACTCAGGGGAGTCAACCAGGGCCCACCCGTGGTCAAACCCGGGTCGGCTGCACCGGCGTTTAGCCGCCGGCGAGCCCGACGCGGCGGCGGGAGTGGTTTTGGCTATTCCGGCCACCAAATGGGCCGCGGAGATCACCGGAGTGGAGCTGAGGACAAGCCGCAGCTCTTGGCGGAGTCCGTTGGGGTCGGGGTTGCCGGAGTTGGCGCCGGCGACGACCTTGGCGGCCACCGGGGTTCGGCCGAAGACGAACTTGACGCTAGAGGGTTCGGTGAGGCTCGTGGAGTAGCTAGCTAGGTGCTGCGGGACTTGGTGAGTAAGATGGACACCATCTTGTGGCCGGAGGATGACCGGGAGCACGTCGGCGACGAGCTCCACGGCGGTGGGTGCGGTTGAGCTCCGGGAGGTTGCTACACGGCTCGGGAGCAAGAACGGAAGGGAGGGGAAGATGGCTAAGCTCACAGTGAGTGCGACGGAGTCCTTGTTGCGGCCGGAGATGGACCGGAGCGACGACGGCGTTGAAGGGGATCTCCGGCGACGGTGAGCTCGGGCGAGGTCGGTGCGGTGGTCTCGGGCGTTGCGAGCGCTCGGGGCTCGGCTGCTCGATGAAGTGGACAGCGGCGGAGCTCCTGGACACGGTGAGACGGCGTGGGGTGGTCGGAGGGCGTGGCTACGGCGAGGGGGTGGCGGCGATGGCGTCGGCCATGGCTGGGGCGTGCGAGGGGGAGGAGCTGGAGAGGAGAGGGGGTGTCTGGGGGGTTCGGGGGAGAGAGGGAGGCCGATCCACGACGTCACCTGGCGAGGGGAGCGGCGAGGCGGCGAGCAGGTGCGTGGCGCACGCCGCGGTCGCCGTCGGGCACCTGCCTGCCTGCCTGGCCGGCAAGCAGCTCGCTGGAGCGGTGCTGGGCTGGGCCGGCAGGTGGGCCGGGGGCAGGCGCCAGGTAAGCTTTTCCCCTTTTTTCTGTTTCTGTTTTTATTTAATATATCTGCAACTTTGTTGAATTTAATAAAATACCTAGGCAACTTCAAAAATCACCAAATCACTCCTGGTCCATAGTTGGATTATTTCCAACATGAAACATTTTAGTTTGGAGGTATTTGAGCATTTAAATATTTTATATAATTTTAAATGCCCAAATTCAAATATTTATGAATTAATTCAAAAACCCTAAGATGGCCTAGGAAAATGTGCACCACTTTTGGCAGAGGTTCTGAACCAAGACAAAAATGATGGGCATTTTAGAAGGGCATTTCAGGTTCATTGAAAATTATTTTAGTAAACCCTAGTTGGTTTCAGAGAGGACTGGGGGTTCTGTCATCCCCATTTCAAGTTTCTGATGAAAGAGTAAACATGATGCAACACTCTAATGCATGACTAGCTAGGGTGTGACAGTGGGGGCCAAAACAAGGCGGACCCAGCTCATCTTCTTCTTCTAGCGCCAGGGATCGATTGAGGCGATCGATCCGATGGCGGGCATCGTTTTCTCTGATTCCTTCTCCACGGCCAAGCCAGTCGCCGAGTGATGGGTGACCAGTAGGACGTGGGGAAATGCGCCTCTCCCTACGGGGAGGAGGAGGCGGACAGTTGTCTCGCTGCCGCACTGCTCTTGGGTGGCCATCTTGGTCGCGCTTGATGGTGGCGTGAGTCCGGCTGCAGCTGGCAGCCGGCTCTGTGTCTTTTCTATCACGGACGCGGCCAGTTGGTGTCCGGGATGTCGCGCCTTGATCTTGGCAAGGAGGCGGGTCGTCGTTTCGCCGGTCGGGCGCTTCGGTGTGGCACCCAGCATCTTGTTGCCCAGCAGCCGCGTCGAGGAGTTGCTGGAGTCGCTCCGTCATGTGGCGACGCTCGTCGCCCTAGAGCTTGTCTAGCTCGTCCGCTGCCGCCTGGGCAACTCGTATGTTCTCTGCAGGCATGGCGTATACGGGGTGATCTGTCCCGAACATGCTGGTGATGGTCGCGCCATGCTGCCAGACCAAGCCAATGCGGCTAGGCCCACCAGGAGCTGGCGTGCCGCCGACAGCACGGTCCATCTCCAGCTGGTAGGCCTTTGAAAGGCGTCTCATGTTGGCCAGCCGGTTGGCGCTCTCAACGAGCTGGACGCAGCATGCTTCCAACGTTTTAGTGTCGGCATAGGCACAGCCAGGTCTTGCATCACCGCCTGCAACGGATCCTGGCCACCTCCGCCAGAGTGCTCGCGTGGCTGATGACGAGCACCTTCGTGACGGTGTTGCCGCCGCGGTCCGCGTGAGGAAGCGGCTCGTCGTAGATCACCACGTTGGAGTTGACCAACATCGGGTCGGTGGAGCCAACAAACTCCAGGTCAGCAGCAGGCTCGCTGGCGATGTGGAGCTGATCGAGGAGGCTCACAAGGCGGCTCTCAGGGCCATCGGTACCCGCATTAGACGCGGGCTCGTCGGAGAGGCGAATCTCACCAACAAGATCGGCGAGGCAGCTCGCCGCGCAGGCAAACTCCACGTCGTGCAGCGCGTCGGTGCAGACGCTGTCTGGCATGCTAGGCTGGCTGCGCTCGCCAGGAAGGAACGGGGTTCCCGTCCAGAATAGGTCTCCGGGAGACGGTGCACCTCGCCCCACGGTTGGTGCGACATATTCCAATGGATGGCTTATCATGGTGGGAGCAAGTAGAACGTCGCCGGTGCCTGGAAGCGGGATAAGGCGTAGACACGAACGCCGGCGCACTTTACCCAGGTTCGGGGCTCTCCTTGGAGATAACACCCCTAGTCCTGCTCTGCAGGGTCTCCGCATGATCACTAAGGCACTAGTGAGTACAATGGTGCTCCTCGAGCTCTATGCTAGAGGTAGAAGAAGGCAAGGCCTGCTTTCCTCTTCCCCTAGGTGTGAGTCTAATTATAACAGGTTCCAACCCTTTGCATGGGTTCCCTGGGGGGTTTATATAGGCCTACCCCCCAGGGGTACAACGGTAATCTGGCCGGGTGTAGGAACCGGCTGTCAGTCTCTCCGGTCGCCGACTTCTCCGCCGACTGCTGGGGCCCGCTGCCTGGTCTGGTATGGAGCAGATAGGCCACCTCCGCCGCTGACGGGTCTTGACGGCTGTGGATTACTGTTGCCATGATGCTAATGACGCTTGATTGGTCAGGGAAGCGTGGCTACAGTCCCGCCGCCTGGTGGGAGATCATTGTAGCCACCCCATGTCTTATCTGGTTAATGGTGCGTGGGGCCCCAGGGAAGGAATGGGACGATAGCTAGGAGCCGGCCTCCCTCGCGTCCGACTGGTGAGGCACCCGCCGTCTTCCAGGCTCTTGCTGACCGGCGGGGCCCATCATCCTCGGGCCGTACCGACAAGCGGTCATGGGAACAGGGCTTCGCCTGTCAGGAATGATGTCAGGGGCGGAGTGGCAACAGTGGTGCGCCGGGCGTAGATCTCTGCCTATACGGAGCACTATGGCCACGCCTGGCCCTGGATATGGGGGGATGGGCTACACTGCAGCCACACCCCGTCTCGTCTTCTTAATGGAGGGCGCAGTCTTTGAGGGCACCATAGGCCGACTGCTAGGAGCCGGCCTCTCTGGAGGCCGTCTGCTAGGAGTCGGCCGGTCTTGGAGCCGCCTTCTCGAGCATGACCGCCTTCCGGGAGTCAGCCGCTCGGCCAGTCGGCCGCCAGAAGGCGAAGCTCTATCTTGACGTCTTGAGGGGCACAGCCGGCCCCGATGTCTTGAAAGGTTCTGGGGCACGGGTTAGGCTACCTGTGGCCCCTTACTCCGACATTCATTGATGTACGCAAAACAACAAGCATTTGACATTTTGGAATGGGAAACCTTGTCAAAGTTTGCTCATTGATGTACGCAAAACAACAAGCATTTGGCATTTTAGAATGGGACAACCTTGTCAAATTTTGCTCATTGATATTAGCAAGAAGACATGCATTTGATATTTTCGAATGGGACGCCCTTTGTTGTCTGCAGCGTCAATCTATTTTTATTTATTCTTTAGTTGTGAAGTAAATATTGGCTCTGACATGTGAATCACTGAGATGCATAATCATCGATTGTTTTGAATGTTCTCTATGAATTGCCAGGCATGTGTGTTTGATTGCAATGCACAGGAACGCTAAAAAGCTGCTCAAACTCTTTGTACTCCGATCAAAGTAGAGATACTTTGACTGCAGATAAACCTTGTATGCAGACTAAAAAGGAACGGAGGGAGTACATGTGAAACTGCTGCAAACGAGGTGATCACCCTGCGAATAATGCTAGTATGTTTTGTTTTGCATGTTCATCCAATGCCAGCGATACAAGAATTCGAACTAATCGAACTAAATTCATTCATGCACGGTCGGATTTCATATAAACATGTCGGATTTCATTACATTTCATACATTCCTCAACTAAAAAAGGGTGCGCTGGAGCTATAATTAATTAACCGAAGCTACCCACCCGTGTCCGGCTGAGCCGAACAGAAGCTTCTTCTCCAGCGGACTGAGCTTCAGTGAATTAACTGTAGGTGCAGTTGCGTAACTGACAGGTGCCCCAGATACTTGCTGAGCCCACATGTCAGTGAGCCAACTACACCAGCAGTTAATTAGAAGCAGCGTCCTTCTCCAACATCGCTCTCTGACTCCACGTCGCTGCCAAGAAGCTAATCGACCGTCAATGGTCAACCAGCCTAGGTTGGCTTCAACTGAAGGGTAGTAGCGGTGGCCTTACTTGGACCCGAGCAGCAGCGACCTACCGTGTTCTACTCTTCCTCGTTTTTTGTGTGGCGCGGCCTCGTTGGCAGTGGGGTAGGGCCTCGACGGAGCCGGCGATGTCCTCTCTCTCGTTGCCGGCGGGGCGGCGCCACGGCGGAGCGGGGGAAATCCTCCCCCTCATTGCCGGCAGGGTGGGGCCTCGTCTGAGCCGGAGATGTCCTCTGCCTCGTTGTTGGCGGGGCGGGGCCTCGGCGGAGCCGGCGGTGTCCTTTGCCTCTTTGTTGGCGCCGCGGGGCGTCAGTGAAGCAGGGCCTCGTCGACGCCAGCGGAGCGGGGACTTGTCGGAGCTTTCATTGTCCTCTGCCTCGTCCTTGGTCTCGCCAAACAACGCCTCGCCCGCTTCATCACCCTCTTTGTAGGTGGCCGCAACCTCCACCACCCGCATGCGATACCGCCAGCAGAGCGGTACGAGTCAAGCAGCACCTCTTGCTCCGCCCGCTCCGCGTGATTTGCTCCTCCGCCTGCAGGTGCTCCTGGAGGAGATGGTGGTTGCAGGTGGCGTCGGCGTGCACCTCCCGGAACTGCTCCTCACGCTTTTGCCTCACCTTGTCCATTTATTGGGCACGTGCCTCGCTGATGGTCATGGTGCAATGCACCGGCGAGGATGGCGCGGAGGAGGGGGTTGGCGTAGGATCGTCGACTAACATGTTCTCCATTGGGACGTCGTCGTCCTTCGGCTGCCTTCCGGCTAGGCAGTCGGTAACAATGGCTGCCATCTACTTGTGGTCCGTCGTCCGCCCGTCCCGAAGAGCGCTGGAGCGCGAGGAAGCCATGGTGGGCAGTAGTGGCGTGGACATGAGAAAGGAAATGGAAGTGGATGACTGCAGCTATGGCCGGCGCAATAGTTTATATAGCAATGGTTGGCAGCGGAGGGACGGATGTGTGGCGCCCGAGTAGCCGCCTCGGCAACCGTGTATCATTAATGTGCGTGGCAGACGGACGGACGGACGACACTTGTGTCATTTGAAGGCGGAGCAATCGCCTGCACCGGGAAGCGGGGCAGGCGGCGCTGACCGGTTCGGGCGGAAAGAGCGCACGGGCGAGGGAGGTGGTCTGGGTGGGCCAGGGCAGTCAGACTCGTGCTTGGCAGTGGGTTGGTCCAGCAACCGGACATGCTGGCTCGCCAGCGAGCTCGCCGAGCTGAGCGGCGACAATCAGACGATGGACGTAGCTTCCGACCAGGAGCCGACGCCACTGTCTAAGCCAGCGTAGGAGGACCTGTGCTGCAACCTTCATCTCGTCAACGAGCACCGGTGAACAAGCAAACGACAATGCCTTCATGGACATGTGGACCTATGATCCTGGCTTCCCGAATGAGCAGCGAGTGCTGTATCAGACCATCCATAGGGCCCACGAGGCCCTCTCTGTCGTCCTTCGAGTTGTTGCGCTCGCCGTGGCGCCGTCGTCTCGCGTTGTCAACATGGTCAACATACATGAGGAATGAGGAGATGACTTTACTTGGAGAGGATGACAGTGGGGACCTACCAGGGCCATAGCTGCACGTACGCAAGTGCTTCCTTATTATATAGTACAACTGTATTTTTTTTGCTTCCTCCTGGTTTCCTGACATCATGGTCCCACACCATTGTCAACCTATGTAGTCAATAAATGAGGGAATTGCGCAAGGAGCGGCCGACAGCTGGGACCAAGCAGCTCGAGCAGTATTTGTGTTTTTGAGGTGTGAGCACTGCAGAGTTTTGCTTGAGCGATGTTTTCATTTTTTTAGACAAGAGCGATGTTTTCGTTGTTGTTCAGAGGAGAGCAGGGTATTAACTGGGTGGGCTGTGGCCCGTCTAGCCCAGGCCAGATATCCAGCCCAGATATTAATTTTTTTTCAAGCTGAAAATGGCTAGCCCAGCTATACTTTTTTTTGAGGAATACCCAGGCAAGGTCAACTTGTTATTCTCCGCCCCACTGGGCTGCAAATCTTTCCTAGGAGGTATGCATTAGGCTTAACAAGAAAATGGGCTTTAAGAAATAATAAATGGGATGTAATTATAAAAACTGGCTTACTAAGTTGACGTGTACCAAGGGCTTTGTCAACTTAGTCAATATAAACGATTCTAGCTGCAGTGACTTTACGATGTCCATCCAACGGCCATCGTGCTTCTTCAACCTCTGGTCTTCTTGCGGCGACGGCAGCCTCACACCGCTGCCCAGGCCCTGCGGCAACGGCAACCTCACACCGTAGTCGAACCAGTGAACCCTCGTACTCCTCTCCGCATGGGCATCCACTGTCGCGTCTTCCCCGGCTCCGTGTCGTTCCCTTCCTAGGCCTCGCCGTCGTCCACCAACTTGGTGCTCTCGGCGCGGCGTGGTCAATGTGGTCAATGAATGACTTCTGTAGGAAGAGTACTGTACGTGGAGAGGCTGACAGCTGGTTCCACGGCCGCGGTAAGGAAGGGCCTCCTTATTACGCGGAAAATAATGATTCCTCCACTTGACAGCAGGGACCCACCGGACGGGCCACCGTATTTCACGAAAAAAATGTTTCCCCCTGACTTCTAGGACCCACTAGCTACATCTTCGCACTCAAGGAAGTGCCTGACAGTCAGGACCCACCCGGTCGAAGCATACGTAGCGATGTCATTCTGGTCGCGAACGTGTACGTACATACAATCTGTCTGTCTGCAGGCTGTAGCGATGAACCGTGGTCATGTAAGGAAGGGCACGTGTCGTAGTAGAGGCGCGCACGTAGCATGTACATGTATGAACATCGGCCAAGGTGCAAGAAAGTAAATACAGCCACATACGTACATACGGGCCGGGTCTCCAACGCCTACTCGCGCATACGTATGGCCAAGGCTCGTTTACATGGCTGTGGTTGGGTTGGAATGGAGGAACTACATCATCGTCATGTTCATGGGGAGGCAACGGAATGCGTCGTGTTCATTGGGAGGTAACAAAACGCGTGCTGTTCATCGGGAGCCAACCGGCTTGGACGGAACAGCCGATGGAAACGAGGTTTGGCATACCGCAGAACGGAGGAAACAGCCTTGTGCTCGAGCGGCCACGGTCGAAACAGGATCCAGTTCATCGGGATGGGTTTGGCGTACCGCAAAACAGAGGAAATGGACCTCCTACAGTCGAAATGGGGTCATGTTGATCGGGAGGGGTGTGGCATACTGCAAAACGGAGGAAACAAACTTTTGTTGGAGCGCTACGATCGAACAGGGGTCCTGTTCATCGGGAGGGGTGTGGCATACCACAAAACGGGACTCCACGGGATACTGTTCATCTCCACCGTCGACCTCCTCCAGCCTCCATGGGTTACTGTTCATCCACCGTTGACCTCCTCCAGCCTCCACCTGCGACTGTTCATCCACGTGCTCCTGTTCATCCGTCCTCCACCGGCTACTGTTCAACCAGCCCTCTCCACGGGGTCCTGTCCAACCACCCCTCCACGGGCTACTGTTCATCCAGCCCTCCACCGGCTACTGTTCAACCAGCCCTCCATCGGCTACTGTTCAACCAGCCTTCCACGGGGTCCTGTTCATCCAGCCCTCCACTGGGTCATGTTCATCCACAGGCTCGATCGATCAGGTTACTGTTCATCCAGCGGCAACGACCTCTACTACCACGGGGTCCTGTTCATCCAACCCCCACTGGGAACTGTTCATCCAAACCCCCAACAACACTCACTGTTCATCAAGAGGCAGTATCGATCGGCTTCAGTTAGCAGCAGTAGCAAAGGAATCACTCAGGTTCAGTTAACAGCAAGGGATCGATCGATCGCTTGGGTTCAGTAACATGTAGCCTGCAGTGAAATTGCTTGGGTTCAGTTAGAGCGAAATGCCTCGCTCGGGTCCAGTTAGAGCCCAACGCCTCACACACGCGCGCATACGTACGAGAGAAATGCGCATCCCTCGGCCCCGACCACCCACCGTAACCGGGAACTCCCCCGATATTTTCCTTGCCCTCGCTTCTACCACGGTTATCTCCGTCATGGATGGCCCAAAGAATGTCATGCAGTTGCGTCTCCGGCCCGCCCAGGACAAAAAGGCCATTTTCTATCATGATTTTTTTGTCATAGAAGTAGGATCCCACCACATCTATGATGATATCGGGTTTTGTCACAATTATCGTCACAGAAGTGTCATAAGCATGACAGAAAAAATTTCGTTCGGCCCGAAATGTCACGGATGTGTCTTTTTTCGTAGTGACTTCTGCAAACTCTACCCGTCTCGCGTTGGAAATGGGATGATGTCTACATGGACTTTATCACCGGTCTACGCAGGACTCACCGAGGCAACAATGCTATATGGGTCATAGTGGACACGCTGACTAAAGTGGCTCACTTTATTCCCATCTGCTTGCACAATTATATGGATCCTTGCTACCTCTTGAGCATGCGTTGATTTTCCCTTGAAGAGGAAAGGGTGATGCAGCAAAGTAGCATAAGTGTTTCCCTCATTTTTTGAGAACCAGGGTATCAATCAAGTAGCAGACAACACACAAGTCACCTAGTACCTGCACAAACAATCAAGAACCTCGCAACCAACGCGATAAAGGGGTTGTCAATCCCTTCATGGTCACTTGCGAAAGTCAGATTTGATATAGATAATAAGATAAATATTTTTGGTATTTTGTTGTATAGATTGGAAAGTGAAGATTGCAAAATAGTTAACGAGATGTGATAATAAAAGAGATGCAATATGATAAGAAAGACACCTGAGGGCCATAGGTTTCACTAGTGGCTTCTCTCATGATAGCATGTATTACAGTGGGTGAACAAATTACTGCCGAGCAATTGATAGAAAAGTGCATAGTTATGAAGATATCTAAGGCAATGATCATGAATATAGGCACCACGTCCGTGTCAAGTAGATTGAAATGATTCTGCATCTACTAATATTACTCCACAAATTGACCGCTATCCGGCATGCATCTAGAGTATTAAGTTCATAAGCAAGATGACATGATGTAGAGGGATAAACTCAAGCAATATGACACAAACCCCATCTTTTTATCCTCGATGGCAACAACACAATGCGTGCCTTGCTGCCCCTACTGTCACTGGGAAAGGACACCACAAGATTGAACCCAAAGCTAAGCACTTCTCACATTGCAAGAAAGATCAATCTAGTAGGCCAAACTAAACTGATAATTCAAAGAGACATGCAAAGATATCAAATAATGCATATAATAATTCAGAGAAGAACCAAATAATATTAATAGATAATCAAGTTCATAAACTCACAATTCATCGGATCTCGGCAAGCACACCGCAAAAGAGTATTACATCGAATAGATCTCCAAGAACATCGAGGAGAACTTTGTATTGAAGATCAAAGAGAGATAAGAAGCCATCTAGCTAATAACTATGGACCCAAAGGTCTATGGTAAACTACTCATGCTTCATCGGAGAGGCTATGGTGTTGATGTAGAAGCCCTCCGTGATCGATTCCCCCTCCGGCAGATCGTCGGAAAAGGGCCCCAGATGGGATCTCATGGGTACAGAAGGCTGCGGCGGTGTAAAAGTGGTTTCGTGGCTCCCGCTGATGTTTCTAGGGTATAAGAGTATATATAGGCGAAATAAGTACGTCGGTGGAGCTCCGTGGGGCCCACGAGGGTGGGGGCGCCTACCCCCCTCGGCGCGCCCTCCTATCTCGTGGCCTCCTCACGGAGTTCCAGACTGCCACTCCAAGTCTCCTAGTTTGCTTTCGGTCCAAGAAAGATCATCGCGAAGGTTTCATTCCGTTTGGATTCCGTTTGGTATTCCTTTTCTGTGAAACACTGAAATAGGCAAAAAACAGAAACCGGCACTGGGCCTCCGGTTCATAGGTTAGTCCCAAAAATAATATAAAAGAGCATATTAAAGCCCATTAAACATCCAAAACAGATAATATAATAGCATGGAACAATTAAAAATTATAGATACGTTGGAGACATATCAATCCCGGATTGTCAGTTTGCATGGAGTGCCAAAACAATCACTTCGGACCGAGGTTCATTGTTTACATCCGCATTCTGGTCCCGACTCCATCAAGCTTTGGGGACCGCTCTAAAATATAGCACCGCCTATAATCCACAAACAGACAGTCAGACTGAGCGGGTAAATCAAATCCTTGAAGATATGCTTCGAGCTTGTGCTTTAGCCCATTGACCCAAATGGGAAGATTGTCTGCCATATGCGGAATTCTCATACAACAACAGTTTTCAAACCAGTCTAAAAATGTCACCCTTTGAAGCTTTATATGGCCATAAGTGTCGCATTCCATTAAACTGGTCTCAAACCGGAGACAGCCGTATCTTCGGTATTGACCTGATATTGGAGGCAGAGAAACAAGTCAAGGAAATTCGAGATAGACTACAAGTAGCTAAGTCACGACAGAAGAGTTATTATGATGCCAAACATTAGCAAGTCAGTTTTGAACCCGTGTATCTCAGAGTCACACCCATGAAAGGAGTCAAGAGATTTCAGACCCGAGGCAAATTGGCACCAAGGTATATTGGTCTGTTCCCAGTCATTACACGAGTTGGCACAGTTGCTTATCAGTTGGAATTGCCACCAGAATTGTCATAAGTACACAACGTGTTCCACGTATCACAGCTGAGAAGGTGTATTTCACCACCCGAGAAGAAGACTGATATGTCAGAAACTGAGCTTGCCAAAGATTTATCTTATGAGGAGAGACCATTCAAAATCTTGGATGAGGCAGAAAGGGTCACACGCAGGAAAGCGATCAAATTTTACAAGGTCCAGTGGGAGCATCACACGAAGAAGAAGCAACCTCAGAAAGAGAGGAATTTTTAAGGAAAACCTACCCAAAATTGTTTTCCCAAGCAACCAAATCTCGAGGACGAGATTCATCTTAAGTGGGGGAGGTTTGTGATAGCCTGGATTTGCCTTCTCTCTTTCTCCGGACTTTTAGTTGCAGTTGCTTTAGATTTGGAGTTTTGAATCAATTCAAATGGACTTGAACACTTGGGCCTACAATTGATTTTCACCCAAGTGACCTATCCACCTCTAATTCACTTTTCCTTCTCTGAAAAACTCCAACAAAAGACCAAAGAATATTTTTCATAAAAGAAAAATATTCATTTTCTTCCCTGAAAATCACATCAGAGAAGTATGCTCCAAAGCAACCCCTAGTTTTCTTACTCCAAAAATTCTGAATAAATTCACAAATATTCTTTGAACCCTTGGGCACCTTCCTGAGCAAAAATATTGCATAACTTTTTGTAATTTTTTTGCTACAGAAAATCATTTCTGTTCTGGACAGAATGATCACTTTGTACAGCAAGTATATTTTTGCTTGATCTTTTGGGGCTGATCTTTTCTGAGCTTGATTGCCGTCCTAAGAGATTACTAAACCCCAAAGAACAACATTTAATTCTCACTAAATTTATCTCAGTGAAGCTCACAAGTTTCTGTCCAGAAACTTGCCAAGAAGAAAGCCACTCCCACAGTTCACCTGTGACCCACCCAATCGAGCAAAACAACCAAAACCACTAAGGACTAGCTGCCAGACATGGTATTTATGCTTAGCTAAGCCTGATTCCAAAGTTCCCGCGGTGACCACGTTCGTCCAAGGTGGTTGGTATGCGGCCGACGCGCTTTGCGGTGCGCCAGCATCTCTGTTGCGCGCGTGCTCACTGCCCCGATCGCCGCACCATGCCAAACCGTGCCCCCATCTTCGTTTGCACCTCCATAACTCCACCCTAGCACTCGCCGATGCCGGAGCTCACCGCAGCGAGCACGGGCACGGCGTGGCCAAGGAAACAGTGCGCCCGTGGCACTATGCTCGTCGCTTACTGCGCTCCTATGCTCGTCGCAGCTCGTCTACAGCCTCCACGTGATCTCCGGCGTCTTCCCCCTCTCACTGATGCCATTCATCATCGGGCGACACTCCAGAGAGCTCCGGCGAGCTCGTGATGCCCGCCTCGGCCTCGCCTATAAATAGAGCTTCACCGAGCTCGTTTCTCTCCACACACACACTCAACACACCTCCACACCATCGTAGGAAGCCGCAACCCGGCCGGGCAGGCCTCTGGCCATCGTTCCTGTCCCGAGCTCGCCGGCGATCCCCGTCCTCTGCCCCCTCCCTCTCGAGAATCGCTCAAGCTCCACCAGCCTCTCCGGCGTATCCGTGGTGGTTCACTAGTGCGTGCTGGTGCCGTTGGAGCTGCTAGACCGGCCCTGCCTCACCGGAATCGCTAACTCCGACGAACCCCGCCTGCTGCCGCCGCTGGAGAGCTCCGTTTTATCCCCGTCCGGTCACGCCTAGCCACGCTACGGGTATGGGCAGGTGCGTCTCGATCTCCTCTCCAATCCTACCCCTTTGGATCTGGCCCAGGAGCCCTCCTCGCCAGCGTGAGCTCCGGCGGAGCCTCGCCATGCTCTGTTTCCCTCTCTCTCCCCCTCCGACCTGATCGCTGGGGCCCGCTGTCAGCCACTCAGGCCGCGACCGAAGCAATATGAGTGGTGGTGCCCAGTCGGTTTACGCCTTCGACGTCACCCCCTGGTTTATCTTTTAATTCAAATATAATTCAAATTTTACCAAAACTTGTACTAACTATAAATTTTATTCTACAAGTCCAAATGAGTTGATTCTTTTTGCATTCTGTTCTTACTGGAAAATCCTAGCAGCACACCCAAGATGGGATTTTTCCTTGCTGCCTAGAATTTATGGTAATTTTTAGAAGTGTTCTTGATATTTTGTTTTTGTCATTCGAATTATTTTCAGAAGGCGAAGCTTGTCTTGAAGGCATCTAGGAGGAGTGTGAAGCTCCTCTGCACTAAGGCAAGCCACAACAACATTATGATGGTGTATTTGTAATATTCATGATTTTCTACTTGAATTATTATGTTATTCATTGCACTGTTCAAGAATTCACCCGATTAATCAGTTAACGGGCCAGTTAATCCCTACTCATAGCATGGCCGAATCGAATAACCCTATTCGTCACGTTAACTTGTCAGGCCGATTAATTTGCCAGTTAGACTGATTAATCAGTTGTCATGTCGATTAATCCCTTCTGGCCCATTAACTGGTGGGAAAATAAAGCCAAAAGTTTTGTCCCATAACCACTTCCGGCCCCATGCTGCTCCTTAATGGATAGGATTAATAATTTTACCTCCTCTCTATGCTTTTCATATGTGTATGGCAGCATATTTGGTTTGGAGTTAATTACACTATTAGTACATAAACTTGCAGCGCGGGTCCAGTTTCATACAAAAACTTGCAAATTGACTCAAATAAGCCCCTAAACGTACTTTGCTGGAACAAGCTGATACAAATTAGTCTAAAACCTACCCGTCAGATGAGAGGCACGCACCGGTCACCTTGGTTTTCGTTTCTCGACGGCTCTTTCGCGTTTCTGTTTCTTGTTGTCGATGGTGCGATGGTCGCCGGGATGAGATCGATGCTGGATGGAGCCGCGTCCTCACGGCATTGGCGAGTTTCCACCGGACTACAGTATGAAAAATTACCTTCTTTCTTCTATATTGGATTGTCCCCTGTATTGGCATCTCTTATCTCTATGGTTTTCATCCGGTTTGATCGGTGGTATATTCACCCACATGTGGCTTTTCTATGGTGCGTATGGTTGATAATCAGGCGTCGGTAGATGAAAGGCATTGTTTTGTGGTATTTCCGCCCGCTTGTCATTGCGTACTGACACCGGTGTTGGGTGTGATGTTAAGAGTTGCAGAAAGTAGTGTTCTGCTACAGTGGAGTTGTTGTTGTGTGCTCATAATCTTGTGATGTGATTACTTTCATAGTTTTGTGACTGAAACAAGTGTTGTTTAAATCTTTTCACTACCACTATTTTACATACCTCAGATGAACAGGCTAGAAACCTGCACCGTGCGTCAAATCCTTATGTACAAACTCTAAGAACAGGGCTACAAAAATGCCCACAATTCTCCTTCTCAATGTCACAAAAGTCAGGGCAATACTCAAATGGTGGAATAAACCCATCAAAATCATACTTGGTGGTCATTTGCATTTGACTCTACAAAAAATTGTTGAGTTCTGCTCAAAGTCTCATAGTATTGGACACAAGAAATTACGAATAGAAAAGCACCTCTGGATTTTTTGGGCCGAAATGAAGCTCAGATGTCACCCACCATTCTTTAGTACAACCGTCGCCAAGGCCGCCGTCGGGTCCGACATTGCCACCGCTGCTGCCCATGGGCCATGCACCGACAAAGAGGGGGTTGGCTATCCCCCAACAAGGACGTAGCATCACGGTGAGCCACGTTCTTCAGTCCTTGCCGTGGTCCTTGCCACTGTTAAGGGTTAGGGATTTGGCTTGAGGGGAAGGCTGCCTCGGTCGAGTGTGAATTTGTGGGAAGAACAGAGAGAACGACTAGGGATTTGGCTAGTGTGTGGCGAACAGAGAGGCTGGCTAGGTTACTGGGGGATCTATTTACATCATACAACAATGGGGGGTTCCTGTATATTAACCTGGATGTGGGCCAAGTTCCTAGAGCCGACGTGGCAGGTTTGGACTAATTTATATCGGTTTGTACCCGTAAAGCAAGTTTAGGGGCTAATTTGAGTCATTTTGTAAGTTTTTGTACGAGATTGTACCCGCGCTCCAAGTTTATGTACCAATAGTGTAATTAACTCATTGGAATACTACATAGCTGGGAGCATGAGAGTATGGTATAATACATTAAGAAATCTAGATATATGTTGGATAGTTTCTATTCAATCTACCGATTAATGGTCAACCGATTAATCCAGGTAATATGCCGATTCACCGATTAATCGCTACTCCTAAACTTACCGAGCAGCTACCAGTTAACGATTTCTTGAACATTGATTCATTGTATATAGTATTAAAAAAATGTTTGTGTTATTTAGGTTGTCATGATCAAAATGCTTTGTTAATAGAGGTGAATGCTTGAACTAGTGATATATAGTTTGAGTAGTTGATCTAAGTAAATTTTCCATGACTATGGTTATATGATTATCGGTCTTAATTTTTCCTATATATATGCTTAGATAAATTTTATTTGATTAATGCCAACTAAAGTGATGAGTATAAATAACAAGTAAGAAAGGAATAGAAATGTTGAAAGTTAAGTTTGTGCAAGTAGAACTTTGAATGAAGTTGATCTGTTGTTTCTAAGTGATATGTGATGCATATTATATGGTTGCATAAGCATGGCATATATTGACTCGAGCATTTTATTTCAAGTTAAACCTGATGATAATTGAACTTGAATGTAAAGTTGGTCGGGTCATGGTGCCACTGAATCGGGCTGACACATTTGCCTTTATGGGGAGGCCGTTAGACGTCCTGTTGTCATGCCTTTTGTCGGTACCTCCAACGAGGGAAGGTTATGGGCATGCGTTACCCTGGCCCGGTAAGCAGACATAACCTTGTGGACCTGTTGTTCTTATGGTATCGTGTCCCCGTTTGGGACTGTTTATTTGCCACGACAGTGGTAGTTTTGCCTTTGCTAGGCTGGGTCGCCCAGGACTGAGCCCAGTGGGGAGTTGGTCGGTGTGGCCGTAAGAGTGTCATGGCAATTGGAGAGTTCTGTCGGAATGCCGTTGGTCCACCCGAATGGGAGTGCGAGTCCATGGGTTCTGTGGTGTGGGTAAAGTGCGCTACCTCTGCAGAGTGTATTAATCTATCGATAGCCGCGCCCACGGATAACAATACAAGAAATCTGTTAATACATGACAGTCCTTAGCCATCATAGATCAACCAAAAACTGTCATGCGCGTCCATCCTTGACAGACTTGAGATCCGTCATGTATATCGCATCATAATTTGACATTGTAGCTATCATGACGGTTCTTGGCCGTCGTGGAATTGCCTCAGGCCCGCCCAAGCCCAAACTAGGCCGTGATGGAACAGTTCGTCATGGACCAATGCCATGTGGCTACCTACGTGGACACTATTTTTCATCATAGAAACCGTCATGGATTTAGGATCAATTTAAATTTGGTCCCATCCATTACATTCAGCCCAATTTTGATCAAATATGCCTTTACCATAATGTGTTCCGTAAATCATAATGCCAATTTTGGACGAGGAAAATATTTCCAAAGTACCATATGTTACACAAATCACTCAATATGCAACCATCTATAGGTATGTAGAACCTAGCAGTTTATAATATCCTCCATGAAATGATAATATACACCATATATTGACAAAATCACTCAATATGCAACCATCCATAGGATTAGGAACCGGTACAATCCAATTTACATTGACAAACATATAACTACAAAGGTTGTCACTCGTGTTCTTGTTGTCAACCCTCCTGATGGCAACTATATGGCATGGCGGATTCTGATGGACAACAACATACCTACCATATTCACAACAACATTAGACATTTGTAGATATGAGTATATAGGAGGAGAAATCCCTACAGATGAGAATAACAAAGTATCTAGTATAAAACAACAATAAATTGAGTGACTAATACATGTGCATAGTACACAAATAAACAGGTTTAAACCTCTGTATTCTTACTGTAGGACTCCCACAATGTAACAATGTAATTTTCTTCTTAGATTTAGATTAAACTTATTTCTGGAATACATATTCACCGGTCTGCGGGAGACAACAAGGATAGAAAAAGAAATGCCTAGGGAGAAAACTCTAAATAGAACATGTTGACATATTCATATAGTAACAGAAATCATGTCTCCAAGACCTAGGGGGGAAATCTAAACTGAATCAGATCTTCATAGAAGGCCACATACCATAGTGTCTGTACTTGTACCCTGCGGTTTGCCTCTACTTGGTACCCTGCAGGTTGTCTGTACTTGTTATCCTGCATGGTACATGATACAGAAGAAATTCAGAGAAAATTTAGGGTTAAAGATTCAGAGAGGAAGCGGTCACCAGAGAGAAGTGTGCCGAATGAAAGTCAAACGACTAACAAACACACATGACAAAACTCAAGTACTACAGTAGCAGAAGTTGAGGCCATATAAACCCACTAACAAAATAATGCTCAGCATTTCTAAACAAAGGACAGTAGTATGATTTGTGTTTGTCCATACAGTAGGTTGTTGGTTTGAAAGGTCAAAGATAATGCTCAGCATTTCCTAATTGACATTTCAGATTAGATCTGGAAATTCTGTACATATATTTTGAAGGTAAAAGTTGAGTTTTTGCCAAGGTCATCTTCATATACCATTACTGTATATACACTGCCAGTCAGCAATGAGGATTGGTTTTAAATTTCTTAGATTTGAGAAGTAACCCCTATTTACTAAAATGCAGTTTCGGCGAACTACTCACTCTTGAAACAAGATTTGGAGCTATCATGTTTACATTAACGCCTGATCCAATCAAAAAGTAAACAGGCCAAAAGGCCTACTCACAATGTTACCTGCCTGATACAATCAAACATTCAGTTCTGGGTGCAATATAGAAAAAAACAATATTACAAAAAACTTGAAAAGCATGGAAGCATCATATATATTGTGTATCAAAAATTTAAAAGCTACAAGTAAATGTGACACTAGAGTAAGGAT
This sequence comes from Triticum dicoccoides, assembly GCF_002162155.2. Lineage (NCBI taxonomy): Eukaryota > Viridiplantae > Streptophyta > Magnoliopsida > Poales > Poaceae > Triticum > Triticum dicoccoides. The sequence continues at coordinate 589,783,999 of NC_041384.1, read as the reverse complement.
TCCTTCTTATTACGAACAGGAAGAGCAAAGAGGTTGTAACTTACTCTGTCTCCACTAGATGATCACTTATTTCCATTTATTCTCCATCAACAAGAGCTTAAGGAATGCGAAAACAAGGATCCGGTGCCTCTTCCATACTAACAGCATTACTGGGACCATGAGGAACATCATTCCCAGCATAACAATCACAACCACAGTGCCTGTTCATATAGCATGACATGCAAATAAGTATGGCATAATCTGCAGAATGCAGAGTGCATTATAAAGGTTGAGCTCCACTTGCTTTTAGAAGTTTACTAGTATGGCATAATACACATATATGCAATGCAACTTCCAGATTTACCATGAGATTTAGGAAATAAAAATTATTGGGATAGTAGATCCAGTAATAACTTCCAGACACAAATTTTAAACATTTGGACATACAAATGCAACACATTCTCTGGTTACCTACCATTGCATATACACGATTGCCAACAGCTGCAGCACCTACCTTATCCCTCTCATTTCAACAAGAGAACAACTTTTCTCAAGCCTAAAACAACACCAAATCGAGCTAATCGAGCCCAAACAGCACCAACATCCTAACTAACCATGGACCAGGATCAGGTTTAGCTCAATGGCCAGGGTCGCAATGCAAGTCGGCCACCGCCGGCGTGCGGCAGAGGAGGTCGCCACCGACAACACAAACACACTCTTCACTGAACAAAAAAAATGTACACTTGTCCCAGCACATGAACCGAATTTTATCTATCAACCAAGCTTAAATGATCTAGTCTATCTCATAGTTGGTTTTCAAGTAATGGTTCTTTTCTTCCAAGCAAACCAGAAAACTGATTGGTAGAGTACAGAGTGGGTGGTGTTTTTTCATATAAAAATGTACAGAGCAGTAGAGAATAATCAGGAATGGTAGAAAGTAATTGGTATGCAGAGTAAATGTTAGCAATCAGCATTTTGTCAAAATAGACATGTAACTATAAAAATACCATTTGAGATTTTACATAGCATGCATCCACCGTGAACAAAACAAACAACTCTATCAAACTAGGAGGAACTAGGTGTTGCAGCAAGCAATAAATTAAATAAAAAATGGAAACAAGCGCACACACACTAAGACAATGCAAAAAGCACAACGAAGATATTTAAGGATCAACAATGATATACACACGACACCTGCATGGCCGATGCTTGCACGATTCTGCCATGACAGTGCCAACAGTGAGCATGCTCACAAAGGCGTTGTTGGGGAGGGAACATTGTTCATAGGCCGTGCAGCTACTGTCATGTGTGAGGGAACATCCTTCAAGGATAGGAACATGAGGACAAAGAAGGGTGCATAGTTTGTAGTGCTAGCTAATTATTTTGTACTACAGAAGTAGTTTCAACTGACCTTTCTATATTGTATCCTTTGTTCTTCACAAGGCTCTATTTTATAAACACCTTTTATGTCATCAACAACACCCTCGACTTTAGCTATCTCCTCCACCTACAGAATAATAATTAGAACTTTAATCAAACTATTCCATGGAGAAAACAAATAAATCTTCTGATTTAGTAGAAGTATCCACTATAGTTACTCCTGCATAGGATTCCCTCCACAGTTTATTCCAGCTTTAAGCATCCCATCTTTTCAGTTACATATATACTCTACATCATACTTTTATCCATCTCAATGATGTATTTGTAAACTAAATCGACACACATAAACACAGCACGACCTCAGAAACTATGTAAGCACCCCACATATATTTATTAGACATACATGTTGATGAAGAAAGGATGTAAATATAAATCTCTACATTAAAAATATCAGTCGCATCAACATTTATGGAAAACATGAAACATAATACATCATCTTGCTATCTTTCCGAAACAATTATTCCCAGCCACAAAAGTTATTTCACTGCAAAGCACTATCCTGACATCCTAAATGGATAATTTTTCAATTAATGGAGAGTGAAAGAGCTTATCACCTTCACAGCGAGTGGTCTGGCGAGGTCACCTGTGGCGATGTGGATAAGGCCGAGGAGTGCCGAAGAAAACAGTGGCCACCACCTCCTCTCCCAGCGCAAGATTGTGAAGAAGGGGGAGCGTCAGGGCATCCATCCTTGTCCTGGGCAGCGGGTAGGCTTCAACTTCCATCTAGCCGTCCTAAACCACTTTCCTCATGACCACCGCGCCCATGACGACGAGCAGGGGGCTTCCCTTGACATAGATCTAGGAGCGCCGCTACGGCCGCCCCATCGCGGAACGGAGGAGGCTACACAGGGGGAGTGGGAGCCGGAGAGAGTGGGGGTGGTGGCGGAGCAAGAGAGGGTGGGAGACGGAGGTGGAGCAAGAGATGGTTGGCGCGGCGGCGCTGGAGATCGGCAGCCAAGCGTGGAGGGAGGCTGGACATGGATCTAAATCGGAAGGTGAGAGGGAGAGGAGTCGGCGGCTCTGGGTGGAGGTGGATAGGGTTTTCGCGGTCGAGGGAGAGACGCGAGGCTGTGGCCAATATGATCGTGGGCTTTGGAGTTAAATGGGTCGAAAAGATTTAACTCCGTGCATCGACGACTTGAATGTTTTCCCCTCCGCGCGCTTCTGTTTTGGACTTTGCCGCGTAGATGACTTGAATGTTTTCTCCTTCGTGCGCTTTGCTTCAATCAGTTTCGTATTTTGGTGTCTTTGCCCTTAGCCCGGTGAATCGTACTAGGCTTGATTCATGTTGGCCTCACGTGTCTGTATGCTACATAAGTATATTTCATCATTCATTTTGGTTCCATCTATTTTGATTAGGATCGTTGATTTTTTTTTGAAAATTTGCAAATTCAAATTACAATGTAACTCATATGACTCTGCCACATTAGCAGGAGCAATTCGTGTTGTTACAGAAGGTGTATGAAGGGGGAAGCTAGGCCTAGCTAGGCCCAGTTGGTCGATCAATGACGGTTTTCGTGACGGTACCTCCAAGTCCGTCATTAAGGGGCTACCCTTTTTGGGCCTAGGCACATCTTGCTGGTCGGTGACGGTTTCCATGACGGATTTACAGAACGTCACCAGGAATCCATCACGGATTAACAGGTTTCTTGTAGTGTAAGGGCCCAGTTCGTAAGTAAGTCACACCATGGATCAACTTTTAATAATAAATTTTGCACACTAAGTAATTTGCATTGCACTGGTTGGATTATGATGATGTTAGTGAGACTGACTGTTGTGGTATCACTTGTGATCCGAGATTGATTGCTGTTGGTTACGAGGTATGGAGTTGAACCAAAGTGTGGTTCCGTTCGTGCTTCGCCGTGAGCACTGTTCAGTTGCGAGGCAACCTGTTGGTAACAAAGTCCGAGTGACTCGATTTACAAGTTTGGTTTCACTGCATGAGTAGCATGATGTTGTTTGCATTTAACTTGATTAAATGTCATGATATTGTTTGCCATTATGGTTATGTTTGCTGTGAGCTTGCAAGTACATTCAATGTACTGACCTGGCGTGTTATGCCAGATTTCAGGAAAGTCTAACTGGATCGGACTGCTGCCATGTCTAGACCGTGTCCACATCGGTGTCCCTATGCTATGGAGTCCTGCTACATCGTTGTTCCGCTGCCATGTAGATGTTGTGCTCGAGGCCCCCTTTATGTTCACTTAATAATGTACATATTGTTTAGCGGCACCGAGTGTGCCGCTTGGCCTTGCAACTTGATGTAATGTCACACTATGCTTCCGCTAGTTTCAATAAAGCGGTGATTTCTATACCAAGATGTTGTGTGTTGCCAGAAGACATGATCTCAGGGTTGGCAATGCAAGGTAAATCGGTCGCTCTGAGCCGGGGTGCCACATAGATAGACATCCGTCTAGTCATCTAAATGATCGCGTGATCCATATCAACTAAACCATGTCCGATCATCACGTGAGATGGAGTAGCTTTCAATGGTGAACATCACTATGTTTATCATATCTACTATATGATTCATGCTCGACCTTTCGGTCTCAGTGTTCCGAGGCCATATCTGCATATGCTAGGCTTGTCAAGTTTAACCCGAGTATTTTGCGTGTGCAAAACTGGCTTGCACCCGTTGTATGTGAAGCTAGAGCTTATCACACCCGATCATCACGTGGTGTCTCGGCACGATGAACTGTAGCAACGGTTCATACTCAGGGAGAACACTTATACCTTGAAATTTAGTGAGAGATCATCTTATAATGCTACCGCTGTACTAAGCAAAATAAGATGCATAAAGGATAAACATCACATGCAATCAATATAAGTGATATGATATGGCAATCATCATCTTGTGCCTTTGATCTCCATCTCCAAAGCACCATCATGATCACCATCGTCACCGGCTTGACATCTTGATATCCATCGTAGCATCGTTGTCATCTCGCCAACTATTCACTACTAGGAAAAACACTACTAGTAGCGTAGGTTTTTTGCATACCAGTAGCGTGGGTTCCCGCACTACTACTACGACGCTATAGCAAACTTTTAGCAGTAGCACATTTTTTACCCGACGCTACAGCTAAAAAAGTTAGTAGTAGTGTGGTGCCACCAACACTACCACTATTCCAAACCTACGCTACTACTATCTAACTACTAGTAGCGCCCCCTTTACACCTATGCTACTACTATCCAACTACTAGTAGCACCACATCTTTTCCCCACGCTACAACTAACTAACCAAAAAATAAAAATAAAAGTCATATGCAATATTCATGGATGGAAATCAAGACACGTCCAGTGTGAATAAACTAAGTTCACAGAACCATCTTAGCACTTGCAACATTCATGGATACAACATTTAACATCTCAACTCGAGATCTCGAGATCCCATTTAACATCAGATGCAAACCACTATTCCAATTCTCTAGATGCATCTACCAAGTTTCGGAGTTGAAACATCGGTGGATCCGAGTAGTCCCTCCCGACGGACGGTGGCGTCGAGGTCCTCCACCTCGGCGACCTCCGGCGTCGCAATGACCTGGGCGATCATTTGTGCGGCGCGATCGTCGGGCTTCACGATGAAGTCCGCCTCCAAGTGGTTGAAGAGCACGACGCCCACCAGGCCACAGTAGTCCACGTCGATCACCCCTGTGCCCACGTCGGAAAGTGAAAACTTGTTAGTTCGCATCCGCATCCGCATCCAATAGGGTATTTTCTTTCTTTTTAGAACATGCACATGAATCAATAGTAATGCATAATAACAAGAAAAAATAACCATGAACCCTAAATAAAAAGATCATTCTTTGAGCCAGGTTGATAGTTTCGAGGCACAGGAAAGGATAATATTGGTAAAAGTCTTCATTAAGAAGAAAAATGGACTGAGATTTCTCAAATGACATTTTTTTCACCAACAATGATTAATGACGAGGGACGTAAGATTTATCTGAGTAGCATCGTCATACCCTCTGATCCTTGCAAGAACTTAAAGGCCAAGGTTCTTAGCTTTCTCCCCTCTGACTAGCACAAGTCCAACAGCACCATCGATGTACATTGAATAATAAGAATAGCACTAGAGTTACACTCAAAGTAAACATTGCTTTGCATAATTTATATTAACCATGGAGAGAGCGTAAAAAATGAGCTACAAAATAATCTAGCTTCAATACACTCTTAAGATGATACATATACAACATAGTGTTGTTGCATACTACATACAAAAGGTAGTTTGACCATGTAAAAATAAAGCTACAATGCTACACTAAGAAGTTTTGGAATCTTGGTAACAGTAATTCTAGAAGAAGCAGATAGAAGCATGTATCCATCTAACATCCAAACTTATCAGGACATCAGGATGTTTTTATTCAAACAATAAATGAACAGGCAGCCTATATGCTTTTTTCTACAGATAAAATATCTTGTAGAAGCAATCCATCTATTTATTATGTTATCACTAAAATAGTAGGAAAAATGTGCATCTATGCTTAACTTACCGTCAGCTATACTTTTCTACAAACAAATAGATGGCCATTCAACTATACTTTTCTACAAACAAAACCTCGTGTAGAGGCTCCGAAAAGGCAAGAGCAGACACATGAAAACTAGCAGAAGCAGATAAAATGTGCATCTACTAACATTCTTCTCATCATAAGTTTTAGGAGTTCAAGGATGAATCAAAGATGAACAAACGACATGCTTATCTGCAAAGAAGAAACACTAGTACTAGAGGTCCCCTGCAGACTACTTTCTTCTAGAGACCCATGATTTTCCAAAACAAAATGAAAACAGAGAGGATAAGTTATGTATTTAGTTTCATGTTCACAATGCCATCTATGTTGAACTGGTTTTGGAATCTTGGTAAAACAATAATTCTAGAAGAAGTAGATAGAAATATGCATGAACCATCTAATATCCAAACATATATCAGGAGGACTTGATGATTCTTTAGTCCAAACAATAGATGACCAGCTCCCGATATGCTTTTCTGAGTCATGCTAAGTCTGAATCCCAGGAGACACCAGTAGCCCAGATAAGATTCCGCGTGAATTACTATGGTTCTAAAAGCTTGTGGCATCATGCACAATTGGAAATCACAGTCCTGAATCTAGAACACCGCAAGAAAACCGCTAGCAGTCCTGAATTGCTAGTCCAGGAAGCAAGTTACGAGGCCACAAAAAGTTGAATCCTACGAGGCACACCAGCAGTCCAAAGCATATTACTCCATGAACCACTATTATTCTAAAATCTTGTAGCATCATGCATGATTGCCAATCATGGTGTAGACTATGCACTTGCTTAGTCGATTCTAAACTTTGTTGTACGTATATTAATACTAAACCACTAGCAGCCCCTATTGAATCGTAAACAACTACACATACTGCCATTTGAAGATAAAAAAGGACCACTCTGTGTCCAACAATTACTACTACTATAGTGGTGATTAACAAGGACCAATGTCACTCTGTATGTCATATGTAATTCTGTGGAGAGGAAATGAATTCTCTCTCCCTCTATGTCGGTCATTCTTGTATATGGCACAAGATTTTATTTTTTTGATCAAACACTGCACAGGCTTTTTTTGATCGAACTGTAACGCCCTCGATGCGGCTATATCTCCCACGTGTCGAAGCACGACTTAGAGGCATAACCGCATTGAAAGCAATGTCGCAAGTGAGGTAATCTTCACACAACCCATGTAATACATAAAGGAAAGAGATACATAGTTGCTTACAATCGCCACTTCACCCAAATAAATGAATAAAGCATTACATCATCCAAATACAATCAGGGTCCGACTACGGAACGAAAATAAAAGAAGAACCCCAAAAGCGACAAGGTCCCCGATCAACCCCAACTGGGCTCCACTACTGATCAACTAGAACGAAACGACACAAAGGACAAGATCTTCATCGAGCTCCTCCTGAGCTGGGTTGCACCAACTGCGCGGACTCATCGGCACCTGCAAACTGGTTTTGGAAGTATCTTTGAGCCACGGGGACTCAGCAATCTCGCACCCTCGCGATCAAGACTATTTAAGCTTACGGGTAAGGTAAAGGTATGAGGTGGAGCTGCAGCAAGAGACTAGCATATATGGTGGCTAACGTACGCAAATGAGAGCGAGAAGAGAAGGCAAAGCACGGTCGATAAAAGTATGATCAAGAAGTGATCCTAAACAACCTACGTCAAGCATAACTCCAACAACCGTGTTCACTTCCCGGACACCGCCGGAAAGAGACCATCACGGTTACACACGCAGTTGATTAATTTTAATTAAGGTCAACTTCAGGTTTTCTACAACCGGACGTTAACAAATTCCCATCTGCCCATAACCGCGGGCACGGCTTTCGAAAGTTCAATCCCTGCAGGGGTGTCCCAACTTAGCCCATCACAAGCTCTCACGGTCAATGAAGGAATAGACCTCCACCCGAGACTTTCCGATCAAACTCGGTATCCCGGTACAATAAGACATTTCGACAGGGTAAAACTAAACCAGCAACACCGCCCGAATGTGCCGACAAATCCCGATAGGAGCTGCACATATCTCTTTCTCAGGGCACACTCAGATGAGACAACCTACGAGTAAAACCAAACCTCAGGTTTCCCCGAGGTGGCCCCGCAGTCTGCTCGGTCGGACCAACACTCAGAGGAGCACTGGCCCGGGAGGGTAGAATAAAGATGACCCTTGAGTCTGCAGAACCCAAGGGAAGGTGGTAGGTTGTTAGTGCAAATGGTAAAACCAAGGTTGGGCATTGCTGGAGGAGCTTTACTTAAGGCGAACTGTCAAGGGGTTCCCATTATAGCCCAACCGCGTAACGAACGCAAAATTCGGGAACATAACACCGATATGACGGAAACTAGGGCGGCAAGAGTGGAACAAAACACCAAGCATAAGGCCGAGCCTTCCACCCTTTACCAAGTATATAGATGCATTAATTAAATAAGATATATAGTGATATCCCAACAAGTAAACAATGTTCCACCAAGGAACGATCTCCATGTTCCCACAAGGAACAAACTTCAATCTTCACCTGCAACTAGTAACGCTATAAGAGGGGCTGAGCAAAGCGGTAACATAGCCAAACAACGGTTTGCTTGGACAAGGTGGGTTAGAGGCTTGGTTCAACAATATGAGAGGCATGATAAGCAAGTGGTAGGTATCGCAGGCATAGCAAAAGAGTGAGCAAACTAGCATAGCAAAGATAGTAGTGATTTCGAGGGTATGACCATCTTGCCTGAGATCCCGCAAGGAAGAAGAACGAGTCCATGAAGAAGACAAACGGACGTAGTCGAACGGGTCCTCACAAACACGACGTTATCGGAACCAACCCAAAGAAGCAACACCGGAAAGAAGCAAACAACATAGTAAACAACCACCACATAAGCATGGCACAATGCACAATCGAGTATGATGCATGTCCGGTTTAATGGGGCATGGCATGGCAAAGTGCACAAACAATCCTACAAATTAAGTGGAGCTCAATATGCATCGGGATGCATATTGACAAAACACCACATCAATTATTTAGTTCTCTATCGTTTATGTACCACAACAAAATTAAATGTTGATTAACATGGCAAGAGGTGAAGCATGACGAAACTACCTACTCTAGGCAAGTTTAAATGAGGCCAGAACAACAACCAACAAGTCCGGAAACTCCTCATGTGCATATTTTAAGGTTTGGTACTTTTCTGCCCTAAACACAATTTTAAAGTTGTTAAACATGCAAGATGAAAGCACCGTGTTAAACTAGGCAAAATTCTACCCCATTTACATATAAAGTTTATTAAAATCGGAGTTACGGTTATTTAGTTATGAATTAAATCATTTTAACATGGCATAGGAGCAAATTTAAACAAACATCATTTTAGACATTTTAAACATAGATGAAAGTTGGATATTATTAATCTACACAAAATTGTGAGGAAGTTTCATATATACAACATTTTAATCCGATGCAGGGTTAGTGAGTTATTAAATGCATGAACTAGGAGGACTAATCTGCAGAACTGGCAATCTCTGGATAAATGGGCAAAAACGTTCCGCAGAAAAAAAAACATGAATCGGGCCGAATCTGGCTGGCCCGATAGGTAAAAAAACAAGAGGGGGCGCTGGGGTGTGGGCTCACCCATGGGCTTGGCCCGGAAAGGAGGAAGTGAGGCAGGCCGGCGAGGAGGTGGGCCACCGGAGCTGGGCTGGGCCCACGCGATGAAGGAGGCAGCGCGAGCGGGTTTTCGTCCTCCTCCTGCTCGAGCAGGGGAGGCGGCCATGGCAGGACGGCGCCGGCACAAGTGGGAAGGGAGGCGAGGAGAAGACCAGAGCAAGGCGGGAACGGGCAGATCCGGCCGGGAACCGGTGCATCCGGCCATCGGCGGCGGCGGGCGGGGTACTAGGCGACCCGAGGCTCCATGGCGGTGGTAGCCATGCGAAGGAGAGAGACGGCATGAGAGAGAGCACGGGGAGGAAGGGAAGAAGGCCAGGCGGTGAGGGGCTCGCCTGAGAGATCATCGGCGGCGGCACAGCGGGCCCCGGCGACGAGCTGCAGCCTCGAGGGGCTCCTCCCCTCAAGCGGGAAACTGGAACGGGCGCGGTGGCGGGGATCCAGGCCTGCACGGGCCGGCCGTGGGCTCACGGTCCCGTGCGGCTGCGGGGAAGCTGGCGAGGTGGAGCAGGACACGTGGCGCGATGCCACTGGCTTGGAATGGCGGCTCTGCTGAGGTGGCGGCGCGCGATTGGCTGGTGTGAGGTGGAGGCTGGACGCGTCCGGCGGGCGCGGACATGTGCGGCGGCGGAGTGGGAAGAAGCTAGGGTTTGGACTGCGCGAAAAAATCGGGGAGAGCCACATATTTATAGGTAGAGGGAGCTAGGAGAGTCCAAATGAGGTGCAGTTTTTGGCCACGCGATCGTGATCGAACGCTCTAAATGATGGAGCAGAGTTAGGTGGGTTTTGGGCCAAATTGGGGGGGTGTTGGGCTGCAACACACACGAGGCCTTTTCGGTCCCTCGGTTAACCGTTGGAGTATCAAATGAAGTCCAAATGGTACGAAACTTGACAGGCGGTCTACCGATAGTAAACCAAGGCTGCTTGGCAAGTCTCAGTCCAATCCGGAAATGTTTAATACCCACACACAAAAGAAAGGTAGAAATGACCACCGGAGGAGAACGGAATGCCGGAATGCAAAACGGACAATGGGGGAAAAGCTCGGATGCAAGTTTTGAAAACATGATGATGCAATGCACATGATGACATGATGAAATGCAACACGCAAGCAAATGACATGGCAACGACAGCGAATAACTGGAGGACACCTGGCACAACGGTCTCGGGGCGTTACAACACTCCACCACTATGAGAGGATCTCGTCCCGAGATCTAGAATGGCACCAGAGGGAAACAGAAGAGAAGAGAAGAGGTAAAACTAAGTTGCTTTTTTTTGACAAACGAGTGAGACCAAAGAACCTTGTAAAGGTTAACCCATTTCGAGAAAAAGAATAATGGAGATGACAAATTTGAAAAACACTCCGTTAGAAAAGAGGGATAAAGAACATTGCGAAAAAACCTTGAGGTTGAAGGGCAAGATGTATATTGAAACCACTCTAGTTAAAACAAGATAGAGAAGGATTAAGAATGATATAATTTGAGCAGCACTCCGGTTAAAACAAGATAGAGAAGGATTAAGAATGATATAATTTGAGCAGCACTCAGTCTGAGAAGGGAGGCAAAACTTGGCAGAATGGAAAAAATTCGAAAAGCAGGCACGACACTCCGGTTAAAAGGATAAGGACGAAAAGAACACGATCCTGACAAAACAAGAAGATGGGTTGCAGAGAGTAACATCACAATGCCTCCGGAACGAAAGAGTAGAGTAAAGATAATTGAGACAAACGAATGTAGAAGACAATGCCAACTTCTGCTACAAAAGAGCCTGAAAAGGCATCTTTAGGAGAATGGTTGAACGGAGTTGTTGGAAAACCAACAACGAAATTAATAAGCTTGATATGGTCTTATGGAATACAACTCAAATTATGAGGTGACAACCCGCCACTCACGGGAAAGAATTAGATTGGAATAAACAAGGAGACGAGAAACTCATTTCACCGGAAGGATAAATGAAGAACTTGGGTCATTTATAAGCACCATGGATAGCAACAAACCTTAGGGAAGGTTTAGGTTAAGTATAACCCCAAGATAACTCCAAAGAAGAGATTGATGGATTTAAAATACCTCAACCTTGACCACATGTGAATCATGAGACATGAACTCAAATTATCAAGAATGACATAATACCACCTCGAATGATACGGTTGAAAGAATTGCACTCCAGATTGCAAGATGAAGAATGTTTGAGCTCATTAGAAACGAATATCAATGAAAAACTTCGAGAAGGAATTAAATCCTTGATGAACCATCATGTAGAACCTGCATGAAGAACTCCGGTACACAAAAGGTAACGAAAAGAAAGAGAAGTTGAAAACACAAGGTAAAACCTTGTAATGATTTAGATGAATCTCCATGGTGAAATAATTGAGAGAACTTGGAACTCTGGGAAAAGAAAGATGAACAAAAGAAATCAAGAATTTGATGAGCCTCCGGAATAGGGAATTAACCACTTGGATAAAACAAGAATTAGAATTACATTATGCTTATCCTTTACCAATTAATTGATGACAATCAATGGATTCGACATATTACTTATTCTCGTAGAAAAGACTAAGATAGATATAGTGCCAACTTGAGAAGGTCTTCAAAGAACAACCGGTAGAATTTGGAAAACAACGAATGAGTTGATATGATAACCATGGACTAGAATCTTGATTAAACCACCGTAAGAATTGGAAATGAACGAAGAGAAGTCAAAGAAACACCGGGAAGAATTATAAAATGAACGAAGATGCTTGAGAGGATTTAGATACATGAGAACGAAGAGATCACAAACCTATTAGAGGATATTCGATTGATGCACCGGCAAGATAGGAGAATGATAACTGACAGCTGAGAATGAATAAACCTGAATTGATGGACTCCGGATAATCAAACTGAGACAACTCTTGAATTACTCCGGATAGGTGAAAAGAATTCTCACGATCAAAACAATTACGAGAGGATGGCAACAAGCTAGCACCACGAGTCTTGAAGAGAATGGAGCAAGATTAAGAGAAAAACTTCTTCGGTCTTCAAAATCCGAGAATGACGATGAGAAACACCACCATGAATTATTGAGGCACTCCGGAATTAAAATTGGAAAGGTTGAACCAACGATGATAAGAATTTGAAAGATCTTGGAGAAAACATATGACTGATGACAATTCATTCTTACGTCAAACTTTAGAAAAGAATTTGAAAAGCTCCGGAAAATAAGAAGAGTCAGGTAAGATCCTGGGAAAAGACCTGTGGGTTAGGGCCCACTCAAAAGGAACACCATAGAAATGATTTAAAAGAGAGGATTGCTCCGGTTGAATTAAATGACATGAATGAGATAACAATCTCGAAAGAGCTTGAAAGGATCTTGAATGACAAGACGAGCCTTTTGAGAAAACTTGAGCACGCCGGAACAAATGAATAGCGAGAAGTGAAAGATTAAGAATTGCACCTGCATGAGAAAGCATTGAAATGAGGAAAGGATATGATCAAACACCAAAAGCTTGATTTGAATCCATCGGAGAAGAAAAGAATGGAGAAAGAAGAACGAGTAGAACATCTTCATGAGAAACACCGGGTAAAAACATTGAAGGAAAAGAATGGAGAGACTTCACATCAATAAGATGGATACTTGATCAAGAATTCTGAATCCTTCAAGAAAACAAGGGTGGGAGGGTGGGAAAACACCGTTGAGAACGAAATGAACACCGTTGAGAAGAAATGATAATTGATCTTGCTGATGTTGAAATGATCGGATCCACTTGAAGAGAGACACACCGGTTGAAAAGGATTGGCAAGACAATCTCGATTATCTAGAAGGATTAGTATTCACATCGGAGTACGAGAACACCATATGGGGAAGGTATGGAATCAACACTTGACATTGAAGCAACTTGAATACCACAACTCAAAACAAAAACAAAGGGTTGGCTTGCAGAATAAGCCAGAACAAACATATGATAGAGATTTCGTCCGAAGTTTTCGTGGTGGGGCCTACACGGGCTCGATCATACAACACCATCATGTACAAGGCAGTGCACATGACATACGAAGCGACCCTGAGTCGGCATAGCCAAGGACTCTTTAAGACACAACGAGACCACTGTAAAATCGACCGTGAATAGGCGGACAACTAGACGTCGAACCCCAATTTCATATCATACATCTGTCGGAAAAAATCCTAAGAGCTACTTGAATTCCCACTTATAAACTCCCGAACCTTTCCGATTATGCAATCAGGTGTTGGGGATACAAGGGAAGCATAATATCTCACCCAAAACTAGCAAATCCTACATCCAGCTGTATCCATCCTTCAACACATAACCAAGAAACCTTCGGAAATCGCCTACCTCAACCTTCGAAAAGCATCCGTTATACAAGTTATGGCGATACTCCCGAAGTCCCGCCCCAGTACTGGGTGGCGTCGAGGTTATCTCACCAACGAACTGCATAAAAGAGATTTTCGATGTCGGCATACTAGACTCAGGTATTCCAGAACTGCAACGATAAAATTATGATGACAACACCTCAGAGCTCAACTCCCCGGGACACTTCCACAAAATCCCTGATAGGAGGCACCAAGACAATGTTCTCATCATAAAACCATCGGAACGATTCCAAGATACCCGCATGATCCTAATTTTTTTTTAGTGAAATTTGAGAAGAGAAGAGTCAAAACTCTACGTCAGGATGCCTTACCAGAGCGATGAGGAGACTGGGAAGTAAAAAGAATTCCTAAACTCTCCGATATATAATTCCTAAATGACTCAAAACATTTTTCTAGACACAACTCGGCTGCTAAAAACGATCAATCAGTGGGGCTCCTAAGGTCGGGGAAGGCTCTGATACCAACTTGTAACGCCCTCGATGCGGCTATATCTCCCACGTGTCGAAGCACGACTTAGAGGCATAACCGCATTGAAAGCAATGTTGCAAGTGAGGTAATCTTCACACAACCCATGTAATACATAAAGGAAAGAGATACATAGTTGGCTTACAATCGCCACTTCACCCAAATAAATGAATAAAGCATTACATCATCCAAATACAATCAGGGTCCGACTACGGAACCCAAATAAAAGAAGAACCCCAAAAGCGACAAGGTCCCCGATCGACCCTAATTGGGCTCCACTACTGATCAACTAGAACGAAACGACACAAAGGACAAGATCTTCATCGAGCTCCTCTTGAGCTGGGTTGCACCAACTGCGCGGACTCATCGGCACCTGCAAACTGGTTTTGGAACTATCTGTGAGCCACGGGGACAGCAATCTCGCACCCTCACGATCAAGACTATTTAAGCTTATGGGTAAGGTAAAGGTATGAGGTGGAGCTGCAGCAAGCGACTAGCATATATGGTGGCTAACATACGCAAATGAGAGCGAGAAGAGAAGGCAAAGCAAGGTCGATAAAAGTATGATCAAGAAGTGATCCTAAACAACCTATGTCAAGCATCACTCCAACAACCGTGTTCACTTCCCGGACACCGCTGGAAAGAGACCATCACAGTTACACACGCAGTTGATTCATTTTAATTAAGGTCGACTTCAGGTTTTCTACAACCGGACGTTAACAAATTCCCATCTGCCCATAACCGCGGGCACGGCTTTCGAAAGTTCAATCCCTGCAGGGGTGTCCCAACTTAGCCCATCACAAGCTCTCACGGTCAACGAAGGAATAGACCTCCACCCGAGACTTTCCGATCAGACTCGGTATCCCGGTACAACAAGACATTTCGACAGGGTAAAACTAAACCAGCAACACCGCCCGAATGTGCCGACAAATCCCGATAGGAGCTGCACATATCTCTTTCTCAGGGCACATTCAGATGAGACATCCTACGAGTAAAACCAAACCTCAGGTTTCCCCGAGGTGGCCGCGCAGTCTGCTCGGTCGGACCAACACTCAGAGGAGCACTGGCCCGGGGGGGGGTAGAATAAAGATGACCCTTGAGTCTGCAGAACCCAAGGGAAGGTGGTAGGTTGTTAGTGCAAATGGTAAAACCAAGGTTGGGCATTGCTGGAGGAGCTTTACTTAAGGCGAACTGTCAAGGGGTTCCCATTATAGCCCAACCGCGTAAGGAACGCAAAATTCGGGAACATAACACTGATATGATGGAAACTAGGGCGGCAAGAGTGGAACAAAACACCAGGCATAAGGCCGAGCCTTCTACCCTTTACCAAGTATATAGATGCATTTATTAAATAAGATATATAGTGATATCCCAACAAGTAAACAATGTTCCAACAAGGAACGATCTCCATGTTCCAACAAGGAACAAACTTCAATCTTCACCTGCAACTAGCAATGCTATAAGAGGGGCTGAGCAAAGCGGTAACATAGCCAAACAACGGTTTGCTAGGACAAGGTGGGTTAGAGGCTTGGTTCAACAATATGAGAGGCATGATAAGCAAGTGGTAGGTATCGCGGCATAGACATAGCAAAAGAGCGAGCCAACTAGCATAGCAAAGATAGTAGTGATTTCGAGGGTATGACCATCTTGCCTGAGATCCCGCAAGGAAGAAGAACGAGTCCATGAAGAAGACAAACGGACGTAGTCAAACGGGTCCTCACAAACACGATGTTATCGGAACCAACCCGAAGAAGCAACACCGGAAAGAAGCAAACAACATAGTAAACAACCACCACATAAGCATGGCACGATGCACAATCGAGTATGATGCATGTCCGGTTTAATGGGGCATGGCATGGCAAAGTGCACAAACAATCCTACAAATTAAGTGGAGCTCAATATGCATCGGGATGCATATTGACAAAACACCACATCAATTATTTAGTTCTCTCTCATTTATGTACCCCAACAAAATTAAATGTTGATTAGCATGGCAAGAGGTGAAGCATGATGAAACTACCTACTCTAGGCAAGTTTAAATGAGGCCGGAACAACAACCAACAAGTCCGGAAACTCCTCATGTGCATATTTTAAGGTTTGTTACTGTTCTTCCCTAAACACAATTTTAGAGTTGTTAAACATGCAAGATGAAAGCACCGTGTTAAACTAGGCAAAATTCTACCCCATTTACATATAAAGTTTATTAAAATCGGAGTTACGGTTATTTAGTTTTGAATTAAATCATTTTAACATGGCATAGGAGCAAATTTAAACAAACATCATTTTAGACATTTTAAACATAGATGAAAGTTGGATATTATTAATCTACACAAAATTTTGAGCAAGTATCATATATAAAACATTTTAATCCGATGCAGGGTTAGTGAGGTATTAAATGCATGAACTAGGAGGACTAATCTGCAAAACTGGCAATCTCTGGATAAATGGGCAAAAACGTTCGGCAGAAAAAAAAACATGAATCGGGCCGAATCTGGCTGGCCCATAGGTAAAAAAAACAAGAGGGGGCGCTGGGGTGTGGGCTCACCCATGGGCTTGGCCCGGAGAGGAGGAAGTGAGGCAGGCCGACGAGGAGGTGGGCCACCGGAGCTGGGCTGGGCCCACATGACGAAGGAGGCAGCCCGAGCGGGTGTTCGTCCTCCTCCTGCTCGAGCATGGGAGGCGGCCATGGCAGGACGGCGCCGGCACCGGTCGGAAGGGAGGCGAGGAGAAGACCAGATCAAGGCGGGAACGGGCAGATCCGGCCGGGAACCGGTGGATCCGGCCATCGGCGGTGGCGGGCGGGGTACTAGGCGACCCGAGGCTCCATGGCGGTGGTAGCCCTGCGAAGGAGAGAGACGGCATGAGAGAGAGCACGGGGAGGAAGGGAAGAAGGCCAGGCGGTGAGGGGCTCGCCTGAGAGATCATCGGCGGCGGCATAGCGGGCCCCGGCGACGAGCTGCAGCCTCGAGGGGCTCCTCCCCTCGAGCGGGAAACTGGAACGGGCGCGGTGGCGGGGATCCGGGCCTGCACGGGCCGGCCGTGGGCTCACGGTCTCGTGCGGCTGCGGGGAAGCTGGCGAGGTGGAGCAGGACACGTGGCGCGATGCCACTGGCTTGGAGCGGTGACTCTGCTGAGGTGGCGGCGCGCGAGTGGCTGGGGTGAGGTGGAGGCTGGACGCGTCTGGTGGGCGCGGACATGTCCGGCGGCGGAGTGGGAAGAAGCTAGGGTTTGGAATGCGCGAAAAAATCGGGGAGAGCCACATATTTATAGGTAGAGGGAGCTAGGAGAGTCCAAATGAGGTGCGGTTTTTGGCCACGCGATCGTGATCGAACGCTCTAAATGATGGAGCAGAGTTAGGTGGCTTTTGGGCCAAATTGGAGGGGTGTTGGGCTGCAACACACACGAGGCCTTTTCGGTCCCTCGGTTAACCGTTGGAGTATCAAACGAAGTCCAAATGGTACGAAACTTGACGGGCGGTCTACCGGTAGTAAACCAAGGCCGCTTGGCAAGTCTCGGTCCAATCCGGAAATGTTTAATCCCCCCACACAAAAGAAAGGTAGAAATGACTACCGGAGGAGAACGGAACGCCGGAATGCAAAACGGACAACGGGGAAAAAGCTCGGATGCAAGTTTTGAAAACATGATGATGCAATGCACATGATGACATGATGAAATGCAACGCGCAAGCAAATGACATGGCAACGACAGCGAATAACTGGAGGACACCTGGCACAACGGTCTCGGGGCGTTACACAAACTCAGGCTTTTATTTCAAGTGGTGGAGCAGGATCATGAATATAAAGCTTTTATTCTCGAGTGGTGGTGGAATGCAATGGAATGGAAACAAGTTCAGGCAACACAACATGTAGGGCACTCAAGACACAAATTGTGCAGGCAGGGACAAAAAAAATCACTACTGGAATGTGAATGAAAGAAAGAAAGAAAAAAATTACTACGCCTGAAGAGTTTGTTTTTTCAGCAGGCAGGATGGGTATACATGTGTGCCTTTGAGTGCATGATGCATGGGTTTCTGTATTGTATAGACATATATCACTAGCTAGTGAGGACAAGAACAAAAGGCTCCCTCACTTTTTTCCTACTCGTGCACTGAAGCTTCTTCTTAGTAGTAGTATTTTATTTCTCTATCAGAAGAGAAAAACAAGTTTCTTTCTTCAGTGAGATCATCTAGTACTAGTACGGAGTGAGTACTTGTTTTTTGTTCATCTATCCATGCATTGATCTCATCCAGTGATCTTGTGGCTGGCTGGCTAGATTTACGGTGTGTCTTCCCTGGGGGCGTGTTCATGTGGGACTTATTCGCATGGATCAATGAAAAAAATAGGATACGATGGCCTAGGGTCTTGCTCCAGGACACATGCCTGGCCTGGTACACATGTTTGAGCAGTTCCTGGGAGGGCAGAGCACTCAAGAAATCAGCTCAGCCTGGAACTGCAAGATGGACACGATGTGGATGGATGCACTTAGGAAATTGTGCAACGGTAGACAGCTGCATTGGATTCAGTTCAAGACACGATGCTACTCAATTGCCTTCCTCCTCAGAACACCTGCGCCCATGACCCTCCCATCCCGCCTTCCTCCTCAGAACACCTGCGCCCATGACAGAAAAAAAATGTTCATAATCCCCCACTTCACATAAAGAAGGAGCACCGACAGGCAGGTGTGGAGAACCGGGCCCGTGCCTTGCACCAGGCGGCGGCGAAGGCGGAGGCCGCCGACGCGGAGTGGGCGGAGGCCATCCACGGGGGGCGAGAGCTCCAGCGCGCGGAGCAGCAGGAGGAGGGGCGAGGGTGATATGGGCAAAGGTGTAGGCCTTGAGGCACAGATCTGACGGAGGGAGGGACGGAGGGGCGGAGCTTGAGGAGCTTGGGGGCGTGTTGCGCGCAGCCGGAGCTCGCCGGTACCGGCCGGCATGGGTGGTGGCCGCGGCGAGGAGAGTGGGGTAGAGGAGGTCAACCGAGGGGGTGGGGCTGAGGGTCACGAGAGAGAGAAAGAGTTTTTTTACGGATTCGTGATAGAGAGGGTGGGGGAGGGGGGCGTGCGTGGGGTGTGGTGGTGGGCACGCTCGGTAGTAGCGTGGGGTATCTCACCTCGCTATTGCTATTCGCTTAGTAGTAGCGTTGGTTTTACCACCCTCGCTACTGCTATGTCCGGTCCGCAGGAGATATTTACTAATAGCGCGTTTTTTGCCATGCGCTACTAGTACATATTTACTAGTAGCGAGGGGTCAATGTGGCGCGCTACTACTAATTAGCAGTAGCGTGGGTCAATATAACGTGCTACTAGTAAGCTCTATCTATAAGCTATTTCCTAGTAGTGAGTGCTTCTATGACTATCGCTTAGTGAAAAAGTAAAACAATTACATGGCGATTGCATTTCATATAATAAAGCGACAACCATATGGCTCCTGCTAGTTGCCGATAACTGTTACAAAACATGATCATCTCATACAACAATTTATATCATCATGTCTTGACCATATCACATCACAACATTCCCTGCAAAAACAAGTTAGATGTCCTCTACTTTGTTGTTGCAAGTTTTATGTGGCTGCTACGGGCTTCTAGCAAGAACCGTTCTCACCTACGCATCAAAACCACAACGATTTTTTGTCAAGTGTGCTATTTTAACCTTCAACAAGGACCAGGCGTAGTCAAACTCGATTCAACTAAACTTGGAGAAACAGGCACCCACCAGCCACATGTGTGCAAAGCACGTCGATAGAACCAGTCTCACGAACGCGGTCATGTAATGTCGGTCCTGCCCGCTTCATCCAACAATACCGCCGAATCAAAGTAAGACATTGCTGGTAAGAAATATGACTATTATCGCCCACGACACTTTGTGTTGTCACTACAAAAAAAAGACACATTCGTGACATTTTGGGCCGAACAATTTTTTTTTCTATCATACATATGACACTTCTATGACGATAATTGTGACAAAACCCGGTATCATCATAGATGTGGTGGGCTCCTACTTCTATGACAAAAAATCATGATAGAAAATGGGCTTTTCGCCCTGGGCGGGCCGGAGAGGCAGCTGCATGACATTCTTTGGGCCGTCCATGACGGAAAAAACCATGGTAGAAGCGAGGGCGAGGAAAATTTCGGGGAGTTCCCGGTTACGGTGGGAGGTCGGGGGCCGACCGATGCGCGCTTCTCTCATACACGTATGCGCGTGTGTGCGAGGCATTGGCTCTAACTGAACCCAAGCGAGGCGTTGGGCTCTAACTGAACCCGAACGATTGCACTGCTGGATACGCGTTACTGAACCCAAGCGATCGATCGATGGCTGTTAACTGAACCCGATCGAGCGATTCCTTTGCTACTGCTGCTAACTGAAGCCGATTGATGCTGCCTCTGGATGAACAGTGAGCGTTGTGGGGGGGTTTGGATGACCAGTTCCCGGTGGGGGTGGATGCACAGGACCCTGTGGTTTTGCCTCTGGATGAACAGGACCCCGATCAATTGAGCCGGTTGGGGCTAGATGAACAGGACCCCGTGGAGGGCTGGATGAACCGGACCACCCCGTGGAGGGCTGGATGAACAGTAGATGGTGGAGGGCAGGATGAACAGTAACCCATGGAGGGGTGGTTGAACAGGAGCCCGTGGAGAGGGCTGGTTGACCAGTAGCCGGTGGAGTAGCGCGCGGTGGAGGCTGGATGAACAGGAGCCTATGGATGAACAGTCGCAAGTGGAGGCTGGAGGAGGTCGACGGTGGATGAACAGTAGCTCGTGGGGGCTAGAGGGGGTCGACGGTGCAGATGAACAGTATCCCGTGGAGTCCCGTTTAGCGGTACGCCACACCCCTCCCGATGAACAGGACCCCCGTTACGACCAGTAGCACTCCAATACAAGTCTGTTTCCTCCGTTTTGCGGTATGCCACACCCCTCCCGATGAACAGGACCCCCGTTTCGACCGTAGGAGGTCCGTTTCCTCCGTTTTACGGTACGCCAGACCCCTCCCGATCATCAGGACCCCGTTCCGAACGTAGGAGGTCTGTTTCCACCGTTGTGCGGTATGCCAGGCCTTGTTTCCATCGCCTTTTCCGTCCAAGCCCTCCCGATGAACACGACCACGCATTCCGTTCCTACCCAGCCGGTTGGCTCTTATGCGTTCCGTTGCCTCCCGATGAACAAGACGCATTCCGTTGCCTCCCCATGAACACGACGCATGCTATCGCCTCCCCATGAACACAATGCATTCCGTTGCCTCCCCATGAACACGACGACGATGCTGCTTCTCCGTTCCGACCCAGCCATGTACACGAGCCCTGGCCGTACGTATGCGCGAGTAGGTGTTCGATACCCCGCCCGTATGTACACATACGTGGCCGTATTTTCTTTCTTGCACCCTAGCCGATGTATGTACGTGTACATGCTACGTGCGCGCCTCTACTATGACACATGCGCGCCTCTACATCGACCAGTATGTACGTACACGTTCGCGACCAGAATGACAACGCTACGTATGCTTCGACCAGGTGGGTCCCGACTGTCAGGCACTTCCTTGCCTTCGAAGATGTAGCTGGTGGGTCCCAGCAGTCAGGGGGCGAATCATTTTTTTTGCCCGGACGCACTTCCTTGCGTGCGAAGATGTAGCTAGTGGGTCCCAGCAGTCAGGGGGAAACATTTTTTTTGCGAAATACAGTGGCCCGTCCGGTGGGTCCCAGTTGTCAGGTGGAGGAATCATTATTTTCTGCATAATAAGGAGGCACTTCCTTGCTCCGGCCGTGGACCCAGCTGTCAGCCTCTCCACGTACAGTCCACGTCCGATGGAAGTCGTTCCTTGACCACGTTGACCACGCCGCGCCGAGAGCACTAGGGCAGTGGACGACGGCGAGGCCTAGGAAGGGGACGACACGGAGGCAGGGAATACTCAGCAGTTGTTTCCCACGTGGAGGGGAGTACGACTGTACAAGGGTTTACTGCTTCGTCTGCCGTCGCCGGAGAATAACGACAGGTGTTGGTGAGTAGAGGGATGGCTAGGCCAGCGATGGGAGTACGGTCGGGCGGTGAGGCCTGCGCGGCAGCACAACCGGTCATAGGGAGGAGGGAGTAGGCAGTCCCGCCGGCGCTTGTTTGAGCGGCTAGAGCAGGAAGAGCAGAGATTGAAGAAGCACGACGGCCGTTGGATGGACATCCAACAGTCAGTGCTTGTGCGTCAACCTTTTTTTAGGAAAGCCTCAAATCTATGGAAAAACATAGAGCCCATCTGCCATTATTTCTAATAATTTACAGCCCATTTGCTAATTCTGAAGGTTTTTTTGGAGCCCATATTCTTTTTGTTAGCATTACAGCCCATATTGTGGCAACGGTTAAAAAATTATACGAAATTTTGCATATATCGGTGCGGTCCGAACTATTTTTAATCCCGAAATTTCGACTCGCATTCAAACTAATTTTAAAAATAAATGTATATCAATATAAAATCCAACAAATTCTCCATGCATAAAAATTAATGTAATTTAAAATATTGAAATGAAAAAATAATATTTGAAACTAATTGTCGGTTTGATGTGTTTTAAAAATGTACAACCCATTTCTCATTACTGATGGGCCATTTTCTCGGCCAGCCGAATGAAAGCTCTCCTCATCTTGAAAGAATTGTAGCCCAACAGGCCTGACAAAGAAACTTACTTGGCAAATCACAAAAAACTGGGCTATGGCCGTCGACCCAGCTATCAGCCTCTCCACGTACAGCACTCTTCCGATGGAAGTCATTCCTTGACCATGTTGACCACGCCGTGCGGAGAGCACCACGGCGGTGGACGACGGTGAGGCCTAGGAAGGGGACGGCGCGGCAGTGGAAGCCCCCGCGGAGAGGACTACGAGGGTTCACTGGTTCGGCTGCGGTGTGAGGCTGCCGTCGCCGCAGGGCCTGGCCAATGGTGGGAATAGTAGGGGGCGGTGAGGCCTCTGCAGCAGCACAGCCGGCCACGGGAGGCAAGAGCATGCGGCACGACCGGCGCTGCTTTGGGCGGCTGGAGCCAGAAGACCAGAGGTTGAAGAAGCACTACGGCCGTTGGATGGACATCGTACGGTCACTGGAGCTAGAATCGTTCATATTGACTAAGTTGACAAAGCCCTTCATCCCCGTCAACTTAGTAGGCCCACAAGTCAGCCTCCCAGCAAGGTGGGTCCCAGCTAGGCGGGGGAGTATTCATTTTTTTGTGCGTGATAAGGAGGCACTTCCGGTGGGTCCTAGCTGACAGCGGGGGGGGCATTTTTTTCGCGAAATACGGTGGCCCGTCAGGGGGAAACGATTTTTTTCACAAAATACTGGTGGCCCCTCTGGTGGGTCCCCGCTGTCAGGTGGAGGAATAATTATTTTGCACATAATAAGGAGGCACTTCCTTGCTACGCCCGTGGACCCAGCTGTCAGCCTCTCCACGTATAGTCCACGTCCGATGGAAGCCGTTCCTTGGCCACATTGACCACGCCGCGCCAAGAGCACCAGGGCAATGGACGATGGCGAGGCCTAGGAAGGGGACGAAGCGGAGCCGGGGAAGACGCGGCAGTGGATGCCCATGCGTAGAGGAGTACGAGGGTTCACTGGTTCGCTGCGGTGTGAGGCTGCCGTCGCCGCAACATAATAGGGGGTGTGGGTGAGTAGAGGGATGGCCTGGCCAGTGATGGGAGTAGTAGGGGCGGTGAGGCCTCTGTCGCATCGCAGCCGGCCACGGGAGGCAGGAGCACGAGGCACGACCGGTGCTGGTTTGGGCGGCTGGAGCAAGAAGACCAGAGGTTGAAGAAGCACTACGGCCGTTGGATGGACATCGTACGGTCACTAGAGCTAGAATCGTGCATATTGACTAATTTGACAAAGCCCTCCGTCCCCGTCAACTTAGTAGGCCCACAAGTCAGCCTGCCACTAAGGTGGTACCAGCTAGCAGGGGTATTCATTTTTTTGTGCGTAGCAAGGAGGCACTTCCGGTGGGTCCGAGCTGACAGCAGGGGAACGTTTTTTTCGTGAAATACGGTGGCCCGTCGGGTGGGTCCCAGCAGTTAGGGGCAAACGTTTATTTCGTGATATACTGGTGGGCTTCCGGTGGGTCCCTGCTGTGAGGTGGAGGAATAATTATTTTCCGCGTAATAAGGAGGCACTTCCTTGCGGCTGCCATGGACCCAGCTGTCAGCCTCTCCACGTACAGTATTCTTCCGATGGAATTCGGTCGTTGACCACATTGACCACGCCGCGCCGACAGCACCACGGTGGTGGACTACGGTGAGGCCTAGGAAGGGGATGACGCGGAGCCGGGGAAGATGCGGTAGTGGATGCCCATGCGGAGAGGAGTATGAGGGTTCACTGGTTCGGCTGCGCTGTCGCCGCCGCAGAATAACAGGGGGTGTGGGTGAGTGGAGTGGAGGGATGGCCTGTCCAGTGGTGGGAGTAGTATGGGGGCGGTGAGGCCTCCGCGGCAGCACAGCTGGTCACGGGAGGCAGGAGCAGGCGGCACGACCGGCGCTGCTTTGGGCGGCTGGAGCAAGAAGACCAGAAGTTGAAGAAGCACTACGGCCGTTGGATGGACATCGTACGGTCAGCGAGCAAGAATCATGCATATTGACTAAGTTGACATCGCCCTTCGTCCCCGTCAACTTAGAAGGCCCACTATACTGGGTCCCAGGTAGCAGGGGGAGTATTCATTTTTTTGTGCGTAATAATGTAACACCCCGAGACCGATGCGCCAGGTGTCTTCCAGTTATTCGATGTTGTTTCCATGTCATTTGCTTGCGTGTTGCATCTTATCATGTCATCATGTGCATTGCATCATCATGTTTTCAAAACTTGCATTCGTCCGAGTTCTCCCAGTTCTCCCCGTTGTCCGTTCTGAGCCCAGACACACTTGAACGCGCCCGCGGCATGTCCGAAATATTATTTTATAAGTGGTCAGAAAATGTTCTCAGAATGAGATGAGAGTTGGCGTGTGGTCTTATTATAGTGTAGATAGACCGCCTGTCAAATTTCATCGCATTCGGAGTTCATTTGATGCCCCAACGGATAACTATAGCGACATTATAGTCGGTCAAACGTCGGACGTTTTCGGTCTCCGGAAACAGTCACCGGGCCTCTATCTCTCTTCTCTCCTCTCTTCCCGAGGCCTTCTGCACAACCCACACGCTCCAATCTACCCCTCCTCGTGTCCGGAGCCGTCGGATCGCGATCGGAGGCTCCGAAAACCCCTCCTAACCCCCTAACCCTAGCATCTGTCTATATATAGCCCTACCCCTGCCAAAAATGGCCTAAACCTCCTCCCCCCGCAGCGGCTGTCATCTCCTACCTCGCTTTCAGCGCCCAACCAGCACCCCGCCGCCACTTGTCGCCGCCAGAGCCACCCGCCGCCGCCGCCACGTCAGCCGCGCCGCCCCTGCACCCACTCCCGCATCGCCGCGTGTCCTCCCCTGCGTCCCACTTCGCCGCGGCCCTCAGAGCCCATGGGAGGCCCGCTCCGGGCCGCCCGGGCCCGAATCGCCCTGCCGCGGTGCGCCCGAGCATGCTCGCTCGCCCGCTCGTATGCCTCCTCCCGCTGGAGCCCCGCGCAGCCTCGCGCTTCGCCTCCTTCTACCGGCCACCGGAGTGCTGCCGTCGGCGACCTCCACCTGAGGCCAGAGCTCCGCCGTCCCTCTCTCTTCTCTCTTTCTTCTCCTCCCAACGCCCACCTCTCATTCTCTCTCTCGCAGGTGAGGCTATCGCTGCCAGATCCGGCCAACCTTGCATCGCCGGGCGCCACCGGCGTCGGGAATGGGTCCCCTAGGTCCAGATCCGCCCGAATCTGATGCCGCCGTTCAACCCCAGCTCCTACCCACGTCATTTCGCTGGAGTCTGCAAGCCACCGCCGCTCGTCCTTGTCGGGAGGAGGACAACGGCGTCCGCATCGCTGACCTCGTCCACGCAGGTGGGCCGGCCTCCACTACAACCGCGGCCCAGCACCGCTTCTAGTCGGGCCAGATCCGCGCCGCCCCTTCCAGCCTACCTCTTCATCGAGCCGGGCCTCAGCCTATGGTGAGCGCCCCAGCAGCCTGCAGATTCGGCCCGTGATGTTATTTTTCAGTTCAGGAGGTTTTTCCTAATATTCCAGAGAAGACCTGTTTTGCAGAAAAGTCCCTAGAGTTCATGCATTTAATAACTCATGAACCGTGCATCGGATTAAAATTATTTATATATGAAACTTGCTTAGAATTGCATCTAGTTTCATAATATGTCATTTTCATCCATGTTTAAAATGTTTAAAATGCTGTTTGGTTAAATTTGCTCCTATGCCATGCTAAAATGGTTTAATTCATAACTAAATAACCGTAACTCAAAATTTAATAATCTTTATATGTAAATGGGGTAGAAAAATGCCTATTTTAACTTGGTTCACTTACTTTGCATGTTTAATAACTCTAAAATTATGATTAGGGCAGAACAGTACCAAACCTTAAAATATGCATATGAGGATTTACCGGAATTGTTGTTCGTTGCTTCCGGCCTCATTTAAACTTGACTAGATAGGTAGTTTTACTTTGCTTCACCCTCTTGCCATGTTTAACAACATTTAATATTATTGGGTACATAAACAAGATCGAACTAAATAACTTGTTGTGGTGTTTCGTCAATATGCAACTTGTTGCATATTGAGCTCCACTTAACTTGTAGTATTGTTTGTTGCACTTTGCCATGCCATGCCACATTAAACCGGACATGCATCATAATTGTTTGTGCATCATGCCATGCTTATGTGGTGGTTGTTTACTATGTTGTTTGCTTCTTTCCGGTGTGCTTCTTCAGGTTGTATCCGATAACGTCATGCTGTGAGGATTCGTTCGACAACATCCGTTTGTCTTCTTCATGGACTCGTTCTTCTTCCTTGCGGGATTTCAGGCAAGATGACCATACCCTCGAAATCACTTCTATCTTTGCTTGCTAGTTGCTCGCTCTTTTGCTATGCCTATGCTGTGATACCTACCACTTGCTTATCATGCCTCCCATATTGTTGAACCAAGCCTCTAACCCACCTTGTCCTAGCAAACCATTGATTGGCTATGTTACCACTTTGCTCAGCCCCTCTTATAGCATTGTTAGTTGCAGGTGAAGATTGAAGTTCGTTCCTTGTTGGAGCATGGAGATGTTGTTCCTTGTTGGAACATGTTTACCTGTTGGGATATCACAATATATCTTATTTAATTAATGCATCTATATACTTGGTAAAGGGTGGAAGGCTCGGCCTTATGCCTGGGGTTCTGTTCCACTCTTGCCGCCCTAGTTTCCGTCATATCGGTGTTATATTCCCGGAGTTTGCGTTCCTTACGCGGTTGGGTTATAATGGGAACCCCTTGACAGTTCGCCTTGAATAAAACTCCTCCAGCAAGGCCCAACCTTGGTTTTACCATTCGCCTCCTAGCCTTTTTTCCCTTGGGTTAGGCCAGCCCAAGGGTCATCTTTATTTTAACCCCCCGGGCCAGTGCTTGTTTAAGTGTTGGTCCGAAACAGAGCCACTTGCGACGCCACCTCAGGGAAACTTGAGGGCTGGTTTTAGCTGTACGTAGTGTTCATCCGGTGTTGCCCTGAGAACGAGATATGTGCAGCTCCCATCAGGATGTCGGCGCATCGGGTGGTCTTGCTGGACTTTTTTTACCATTGTCGAGGATATCTTGAAGAACCGGGATACCGAGTCTGATCGGAATGTCTCGGGAGGAGGTCTATTCCTTCGTTGACCGTGAGAGCTTGTCATGGGCTAAGTTGGGACACCCCTGCAGGGATTTGAACTTTCGAAAGCCGTGCCCGCGGTTATGGGAAGATGGGAATTTGTTAATGTCTGGTTGTAGAAAACCTGAAGTTGACCTTAATTAAAATGCATCAACCGCGTGTGTAACCGTGATGGTCTCTTTCCGGCGGAGTCCGGGAAGTGAACACGGTGTTGGAGTTATGCTTGACGTAGGTTGTTTTAGGATCACTTCTTGATCATACTTTCACGACTGTGCTTTGCCTTCTCTTCTCGCTCTTATTTGCGTATGTTAGCCACCATATATGCTAGTCGCTTGCTGCTGCTCCACCTCATACCTTTACCTTAACCATAAGCTTAAATAGTCTTGATCGCGAGGGTGTGAGATTGCTGAGTCCCCGTGGCTCATAGATACTTCCAAAACCAGCTTGCGGGTGCCGATGATGCCATTCCAGGTGACGCAACCAAGCTCAGGAGGAGGTCGATGAAGATCTTGTCCTTTGTGTCGTATCGTTCTAGTTGATCAGTAGTGGAGCCCAGTTGGGGTCGACCAGGGACCTTTGTCGCTTTTGGGGTTCTTCTTTTATTTTGGTTCCGTAGTCGGACCTTGATTGTATTTGGATGTTGTAATGCTTTATTCATGTATTGTGTAAAGTGGCGATTGTAAGCCAACTATGTATCTTTTCCCCTATTGTATTGCATGGGTTGTTTGCGAAGATTACCTCAGTTGTGACATTGCTTTCAATGTGGTTATGCCTCTAAGT
Organism: Triticum dicoccoides; assembly: GCF_002162155.2. Classification (NCBI taxonomy): domain Eukaryota; kingdom Viridiplantae; phylum Streptophyta; class Magnoliopsida; order Poales; family Poaceae; genus Triticum; species Triticum dicoccoides. The sequence continues at coordinate 589,755,101 of NC_041384.1, read as the reverse complement.
CGTGCTTTGACACGTGGGAGATATAGCCGCATCGAGGGTGTTACAAGTTGGTATTAGAGCCTTCCCCGACCTTAGGAGCCCCATTGCTTGATCGTTTTTAACGGCCGAGTTGAGTCTAGAAAAATGTTTTGAGTCATTTAGGAATTATATATCGGAGAGCTTAGGAATTCTTTTTACTCCTCAGTCCCTTCGTCGCTCTGGTGAGGCATCCTGACGTAGAGTCTCAACTCTTCTCTTCTCAAATTTCACAAAAAAAAATTTACGATCACGCGGGTATCTTGGAATCGTTCCGATGGTTTTGTGACGAGAACATTGTCTTGGTGCCTCCTGTCAGGGGTTTTGTGGTAGTGTCCCGGGGAGTTGAGCTCCGAGGTGTTGTCATCACAATTTTATCGTTGCAGTTCTGGAATACCTGAGTTTAGTATGCCAACATCGAAAATCTCTTTTATGCAGTTCGTTGGTGAGATAACCTCGACGCCACCCAGTACTGGGGCGGGAGTTCGGGAGTATCGCCATAACTTGTATAACGGATGCTTTTCGAAGGTTGAGGTAGATGATTTCCGAAGGTTTCTTGGTTATGTGTTGAAGGATGGATACAGCTGGATGTAGGATTTGTTAGTTTTTGGTGAGATATTATGCTTCCCCTGTATCCCCAACACCTGATTGCATAATCGGAAAAATTTCGGGAGTTTATAAGTGGGAATTCAAGTAGATCTTAGGATATCTTTCGACAGATGTATGATATGAAATTGGGGTTCGACGTCTAGTGGTCCGCCTATTCACGGTCGGTTTTACAGTGGTCTCGTTGTGTCTTAAAGAGTCCTTGGCTATGCCGACTCGGGGACGCTTCGTATGTCATGTGCACTGCCTTGTACATGATGGTGCTGTACGATCGAGCCCGTGTAGGCCCCACCACGAAAACTTCGGACGAAATCTCTATCATATGTTTGTTCCGGCTTATTCTACAAGCCAATCCTTTGTTTTGTTTTGGGTTGTGGTATTCGAGTTGCTTCAAAGTCAAATGTTGATTCCATACCTTTCCTAAGTGGTGTTCTCATACCCCGATGTGAATACCAATCCTTATCGATCATCGAGTTTGTCATGGCAATCCTTTTCACCGGTGTGCTTCTCTTCAAGTGGATCCGATCATTTCTACAACCGTAAGATCAATTATCAGTTCTTCTCAACGGTGTTTGCTTCATCCGTTCCAAGTTGTCTTTGTTTTCCCACCCTCCCACCCTTGTTTTCTTCAAGGACTCAGATCTCTTTACCAAGTATCCTTTTATTTTTGTGAAGTCTCTCCATTCTTTTCCGTCAATGTTCTTACCCGGTGGTTTCCATGAAGATGTTCTACTAGTTTGTCATTCTTCATTCTTTTCTTCTCTGGTGGTTTCAAATCAAGCTTTCGGTGTTGATCTCATATCCCTTTTCCCTCGTTTCAAATACCTTCTCATACCGGTGCACCTCATAATAATTCATTTCTCGCTACTCATTTGTTCCGGAGTGCTCAAGATATCTCAATGGGCTCGTCTTGTCATTCAAGATCCGTTCAACCTATTTCGGGGTTGTTATCTCATTCAAGCCATTTAATTCAACTGGTGCTTTCTCTCTTCTAAATCGTTCAACGGTGTTTTCTTTTCAGTGGGCCCTAACCCACAGGTATTTTTCCAGGATCTTACCTGACTCTTCTTATTTTCCCGGCGTTACTCTCAAATTCTTTTCCAAGTTTGACGTAAGAATGATTCATCATCAGTCATATGTATTTCTCCAAGATCTTTCAAATTCTTTTCATCATTGGCTCAACCTTTTCCATTTTTATCCTGGAGTGTCTCAACAATTCTTAGTGGTGTTTCTCGTTGTCATTCTCAGATTTTGAAGACCGAAGAAGAGTTTTTACCTCCAAATATTGCTCCATTCTCTTCAAGATTTGTGATTCCACCTTGTTGCCATCCTCTCATAATTATATTCGATTGTGAGAATTTTTTTCACCCACCCGGAGTAATTCAAGATTCTTTTCAGTTTGTTTGTCCGGAGCTCATCACCTCAGAAGTATTCATTCTCAGCTTTCAGCTCTCTTTCTCTAAATCTTACCGGTGTGTCATTCAATATTCTCTAATCAGTTTGTGATCCCTTCATTCACTTGTATCTAAATCCTCTCAAGCATCTTCGTGTATTTGCTAATTCTTCCTGGTGTTTCTTTATGTTTTATTCGTTCTTTTTCAATTCTCATGGTGGTTCGTTCAAGAGTTCTCGTCATTCGTTGTCATATCAATTCTCTCGTTCTTTCAAATCCTACCGGTGGTTCGTCGAAGACCTTCTCAACTTTGTGCTATATCTATCTTAATCTTTTCTACGAGAATAAGCAATATGCCAAATCCATTCATTGTCATCAATTTAATTGATGAAGGATAAGCATAATGTAATTATTATTCTTGTTTCATCCAAGAGATTAATTCCTTATTCCGGAGGCTCATCAAATTCTCGGTATCATTTGTCTCATCTTTTCTTTCCCGGAGTTCCAGGCTCTCTCAATTATATCGTCAAGAAGATCCATCTAATCATTACAAGGATTCACCTTGTGTTTTCAGCTTCTCTCCCTTTTTCCGTTTGATCATTCTTTTGTTTAACGAAGATCTTCATGGAGGCTCTACATAATGATTCATCAAGGATTTAATCCGTTCTCCAACGTTCATCAAGATTATTTTCATAGGAGTTCAAGCATTCTTAATCTCGCATTCCGAAGTGCATTTCTTTCGTCCGTATCATTGGAGGTGGTATTATGTCATTCTTCATCATTTGAGTTCATGTTTCATGACCCACATGTTGTTAGGAATGAGGTAGTTCAAATCCATCAACCTCTCCGTTGGAATTACCTTGGGTTATATTTCACCTAAAACCTTCCCTAAGGATTGTTTCTATTTACAGTGCTTACCAATGACCCAAGTTCTTCATTTATCCTCCCGGTGAAATAGGTTTTCTCGTCTCCTCGTTCATATCAATCCTATTCTTTTCCCGTGAGTGGCAAGTGGTCACCTCATGATTTGAGATGTATTCCATAAGACCATATCAAGCTTATTCTTTTCGTTGTTGGTTTTCCAACAACTCCATTCTACCATTTGTTGTAAGCATGCTCCCTCAAGATCTTGTTTCCCTTCGTTCATTCCATTCCTTTTTTTCTGGAGGCATTGTGATGTTGCTCTCTTCAACCCATCTTCTTGTTTTGTCAGGATCATGTTCTTTTCTTGGGTTATCCATTTAACCGGAGTGTCATGCCCTCTTTTCAAGTTCTTCCCATTCTGTCAAGTTTTGGCTCCCTTCTCAACCGGAGTGCCATCTGAAATCGTTCTTACCCCTTTTTACATTCATTCAATAGTTTCGGAGGCAGTGTGTTGTGATTTCATCAAGTATGTTCTCATCTGGCCAAGTTCTTATTCAATTCCTTTTCTTTTCAATCGGAGTGCTGCGCGAAGTTGTTCTCCCTTGTTCCTCTTTTTCTAACGGAGTGTTTTTCAACTTCGTTCATCTCTCTTGCTTTCTTTCTGTCTTTTGTTCAAACTTTCAAGGTTCGTGGTTTCACTCGTTTGTCAAAGAAGCAACTTAATTTTACCTCTTCTCTTTCTATTCCATTTGTCCCTCTGGTGCCATTCTAGATCTCGGGACGAGATTCTCTCGTAGTGGTGGAGTGTTGTAACGCCCCGAGACCGATGCGCTAGGTGTCTTCCAGTTATTCGATGTTGTTTCCATGTCATTTGCTTGCGTGTTGCATCTTATCATGTCATCATGTGCATTGCATCATCATGTTTTCAAAACTTGCATTCGTCTGGGTTCTCCCAGTTCTCCCCGTTGTCCGTTCTGAGCCCAGACACACTTGCACATGCCCGCGGCATGTCCGAAATATTATTTTATAAGTGGTCAGAAAATGTTCTCAGAATGAGATGAGAGTTGGCGTGTGGTCTTGTTATAGTGTAGATAGACCGCCTGTCAAATTTCATCGCATTCGGAGTTCATTTGATGCCCCAACGGATAACTATAGCGACATTATAGTCGGTCAAACGTCGGACGTTTTCGGTCTTCGGAAACAGTCACCGGGCCTCTATCTCTCTTCTCTCCTCTCTGCCCGAGGCCTTCTGCACAACCCACACGCTCCAATCTACCCCTCCTCGTGTCCGGAGCTGTCGGATCGCGATCGGAGGCTCCGAAAATCCCTCCTAACCCCCTAACCCTAGAATCTGTATATATATAGCCCTACCCCTACCAAAAATGGTCTAAACCTCCTCCCCCCGCAGCCGCCGTTGTCTCCTACCTCGCTTTCAGCGCCCAACCAGCACCCCGCCGCCACTTGTCGCCGCCAGAGCCACCCGCCGCCGCCGCCACGTCAGCCGCGCCGCCCCTGCACCCACTCCCGCATCGCCGCGTGTCCTCCCCTGCGGCCCACTTCGCCGCGGCCCTCAGAGCCCATGGGAGGCCCGGGCCCGAATCGCCCTGCCGCGGTGCGCCCGAGCATGCTCGCTCGCCCGCTCGTATGCCTCCTCCCGCTGGAGCCCCGCGCCGCCTCGCGCTTCGCCTCCTTCTACAGGCCACCGGAGTGCTGCCGCCGGCGACCTCCACCTGAGGCCAGAGCTCCGCCGTCCCTCTCTCTTCTCTCTTTCTTCTCCTCCCAACGCTCACCTCTCGTTCTCTCTCTCGCAGGTGAGGCTATCGCTGCCAGATCCAGCCAACCTTGCATCGCCGGGCGCCACCGGCGTCGGGAATGGGTCCCCTGGGTCCAGATCCGCCCGAATCTGATGCCGCCGTTCAACCCCAGCTCCTCCCCACGTCATTTCGCCGGAGTCTGCAAGCCATCGCCGCTCGTCCTTGTCGGGAGGAGGACAACGGCGTCCGCATCGCTGACCTCGTCCACGCAGGTGGGCCGGCCTCCTCTCCAACCGCGGCCCAGCACCGCTTCCAGTCGGGCCAGATCCGCGCCGCCCCTTCCAGCCTACCTCTTCATCGAACCGGGCCTCAGCCCATGGTGAGCGCCCCAGCAGCCTGCAGATTCGTCCCGTGATGTTTTTTTTTAGTTCAGGAGGTTTTTCCTAATATTCCAGAGAAGACCTGTTTTGCAGAAAAGTCCCTAGAGTTCATGCATTTAATAACTCATGAACCGTGCATCGGATTAAAATTATTTATATATGAAACTTGCTTAGAATTGCATATAGTTTCATAATATGTCATTTTCATCCATGTTTAAAATGTTTAAAATGCTGTTTGGTTAAATTTGCTCCTATGCCATGCTAAAATGGTTTAATTCATAACTAAATAACCGTAACTCGGAATTTAATAATCTTTATATGTAAATGGGGTAGAAAAATGCCTATTTTAACTTGGTTCACTTACTTTGTATGTTTAATAACTCTAAAATTATGATTAGGGCAGAACAGTACCAAACCTTAAAATATGCATATGAGGATTTACCGGAATTGTTGTTCGTTGCTTCCGGCCTCATTTAAACTTGACTAGATAGGTAGTTTTACTTTGCTTCACCCTCTTGCCATGTTTAACAACATTTAATATTGTTGGATACATAAACAAGATCGAACTAAATAACTTGTTGTGGTGTTTCGTCAATATGCAACTCGTTGCATATTGAGCTCCACTTAACTTGTAGTATTGTTTGTTGCACTTTGCCATGCCATGCCACATTAAACCGGACATGCATCATAATTGTTTGTGCATCATGCCATGCTTATGTGGTGGTTGTTTACTATGTTGTTTGCTTCTTTCCGGTGTGCTTCTTCGGGTTGTATCCGGTAACGTCATGTTGTGAGGATTCGTTCGACAACATCCGTTTGTCTTCTTCATGGACTCGTTCTTCTTCCTTGCGGGATTTCAGGCAAGATGACCATACCCTCGAAATCACTTCTATCTTTGCTTGCTAGTTGCTTGCTCTTTTGCTATGCCTATGCTGCGATACCTACCACTTGCTTATCATGCCTCCCGTATTGTTGAACCACTTTGCTCAGCCCCTCTTATAGTGTTGTTAGTTGCAGGTGAAGATTGAAGTTCGTTCCTTGTTGGAGCATGGAGATGTTGTTCCTTGTTGGAAAATGTTTACCTGTTGGGATATCACAATATATCTTATTTAATTAATGCATCTACATACTTGGTAAAGGGTGGAAGGCTCGGCCTTATGCCTGGTGTTTTGTTCCACTCTTGCCGTCCTAGTTTCCGTCATATCGGTGTTATGTTCCCGGAGTTTGCGTTCCTTACGCGGTTGGGTTATAATGGGAACCCCTTGACAGTTCGCCTTGAATAAAACTCCTCCAGCAAGGCCCAACCTTGGTTTTACCATTCGCCTTCTAGCCTTTTTTCCCTTGGGTTAGGCCACCCAAGGGTCACCTTTATTTTAACCCCCCGGGCCAGTGCTTGTTTAAGTGTTGGTCCGAAACAGAGCCACTTGCGGCGCCACCTCGGGGAAACTTGAGGGCTGGTTTTAGCTGTACGTAGTGTTCATCCGGTGTTGCCCTGAGAACGAGATATGTGCAGCTCCCATCAGGATGTCGGCGCATCGGGCGGTCTTACTGGACTTGTTTTACCATTGTCCAGGATGTCTTAAACAACCGGGATACCGAGTCTGGAGGTCTATTCCTTCGTTGACCGTGAGAGCTTGTCATGGGCTAAGTTGGGACACCCCTGCAGGGGTTTGAACTTTCGAAAGTCGTGCCCGCGGTTATGGGAAGATGGGAATTTGTTAATGTCCGTTTGTAGAAAACCTGAAGTTGACCTTAATTAAAATGCATCAACCGCGTGTGTAACCGTGATGGTCTATTTCCGGCGGAGTCCGGGAAGTGAACACGGTGTTGGAGTTATGCTTGACGTAGGTTGTTTTAGGATCACTTCTTGATCATACTTTCACGACCGTGCTTTGCCTTCTCTTCTCGCTCTTATTTGCGTATGTTAGCCACCATATATGCTAGTCGCTTGCTGCTGCTCCACCTCATACCTTTACCTTAACCATAAGCTTAAATAGTCTTGATCGCGAGGGTGTGAGATTACTGAGTCCCCGTGGCTCACAGATACTTCCAAAACCAGCTTGCAGGTGCCAATGATGCCATTCCATGTGACGCAACCAAGCTCAGAAGGAGCTCGATGAAGATCTTGTCCTTTGTATCGTATCGTTCTAGTTGATCAGTAGTGGAGCCCAGTTGGGGTCAACCGGGGACCTTTGTCGCTTTTGGGGTTCTTCTTTTATTTTGGTTCCGTAGTCGGACCTTGATTGTATTTGGATGTTGTAATGCTTTATTCATGTATTGTGTGAAGTGGCAATTGTAAGCTTCCCCTATTGTATTACATGGGTTGTTTGCGAAGATTACCTCACTTGCGACATTGCTTTCAATGTGGTTATGCCTCTAAGTCATGCTTTGACACGTGGGAGATATAGCCGCATCGAGGGTGTTACAAATAAGGAGGTACTTCCTTGCGTCCGAAGATATAGCTGGTGGGTCCGAGCTGTCAGCGGCGGTAATGTTTTTTCGCGAAATACAGAGGCCGTTTCGGTGGGTCCCAGATGTTAGGTGGAGGAAATCATTATTTTGTGTGTAATAAGGAGGCATTTCCTTGCATGCGGCCGTGGACCCAGCTGTCAGCCTCTCCACGTACAGTCCACTTCAGATGCATGTCGGTCGCTGACCATGCTAACCACGCCACGCCGAGAGCACCAGGGCGGTGGACGACGGTGAGGCCTAGGAAGGGAACGACACGGAGGCAGGGAAGACTCGGCCGTTGTTTTTGTTTACCAGGCGGAGGGGAGTATGACTGTACGAGGGTTTACTGGTTCGTCTACCATCACCAGAGAATAACAGCAGCTGTGGGTGAGTAGAGGGATGGCTAGGCAGCGATGGGAGAATGGTGGGGCGGTGAGGCCTGCGCGGCAGCACAGCCGGCCACGGGGAGGAGGGAGCAGGCAGTCCCGCCGACGCTTGTTTGAGCGGCTGGAGCAGGAAGAACAGAGATTGAAGAAGCACGACGGCCGTTGGATGGACATCCAACAGTATACAGGACATTTGTGGAAAGCCTCAAATATATGGAAAACATCATACAGCCCATCTGCCATTATTTCAAATAATTTACAGCCCATTTGCTAATTCTTACGGGTTTTTTGGAGCCCATATTCTTTATGTTAGCATTACAGCCCATATTGTGGCCACGGTTAAAAAATTATACGAATTTTTGCATATGTCGGTGCGGTCTAAACTGTTTTTAATCCCGAAATTTCGAGTCACATTCAGACTGATTCTAAAAATAAATGTATATCAATATAAAATCAAAAAAATCGTCCACGCATAAAAATTAATGCAATTTAAAATCTCGAAATTAAGAAAAGATATTTGAAAATAATTGCTGGTTTGATGTGTATTAAAAATGTACAGCCCATTTCTCATTACTGATAGGCCATTTTCTCGGCCAACCGAATGAAGCTCTCCTCGTCTTGAAAGATTTGCAGCCCAACAGGCCTGATAAAGCGACTTACTTGACAAATCACAAAAGAACTGGGCTAGCCATTTTCAGAAAGAAAAAAACTACTAGGCTGGTCTGTGGTAAACATAGAAGAAAAGGTTGTCTAGACAGGCCAGAGTGTCCCGCACAGCCCAGTTGACACCCTGCTTCTGTCTCAAAAACAAATTGGATAAATGTCACTCCAATTATGGAGATTCATAAAAATGCCACTGCAATTTCCAAACTTTGAAAAATGCCACTGCAATTTTTGCAAACTTTGAAAAACGCCACTGCAGTTTGCAAACTTTGAAAAACGCCACTCCAGACTTCGAAAAATGCCACTCCAGACTTCGAAAAATGCCACTAGAAATGGCATGAAATGGCATTTTTCAAAGTTTGGAGATTGCAGTGGCATTTCTCGGATACACCAGATTTGGAGTGGCATTTATCAAATTAACCGAAAACAAAAATAACTGGGCGAGCTGCTGGGTCCCTAGTGTCAGCCGCTCGTTGTGCAATCTCTCGTTTATTGACTACGTTGACAAGGGCATGGGACCCACATGTCATAAATCCACTAGGAGGAGCCATTTCTTATTGGCTTTAAATAAGGAGGCACTTGCTTGCATACTGCCATGACCTTGGTGGGTCCCTGTTGTCATCCTCTCCACGTACAGTACCAGTTAGTCGTGCTTCAAAACTAATTGGCACGCCATTAAAAAATAAAGGTCGATAACTAATGCGGCACCTCGGGCCAATGTGGCCAAATCGCATTTTGCACGAGAAATTACACACCATGTTTCATTGACATGTGGTCCCGTTCCAACATATCAGTGAGACGACGACGAGTAGTAGGAGTATTTCCGAACGGATGTGTAGGCCGGGGCGCCTCTTCGTGAACCGTGGCAAACTCGCAACCGTCCACCGACTCTTCGCCTTTCCCTCTTGATTTGGAACTGCTGCCGCACGCTCTTCCTCTCCCTCCTCCATTTTCCGTCAGCCCTTCACCCTTTCTTCTGCCATTTTTCGATCGTCTTCTCCATGGAGGGAATAGGCCGGAAACGACCCCGTTATTCTTGCCCGGTCTGAAAGATGACGTGGTGGAGGAACTCATTAATCGGTGCGACGTCATCACCTTGGCTAGCATGGCAGGTTCGTTCAAGCCCATTCTCGACTCAACTAATAACATCATTACAAAGAACCCAAGAGTCAAGGAGTGGTTTGATCTCCCCTATCTTCTTCGCCGTGACCCTGATGACTGGCGCTGGCACGACGGAGGCCTCGCCCTGTGCCAGTTGATGCCGCTTGATAATGCTACGTATGATATTAATATGCCATCGCTTGAGGGCAAGGCTTGGGCGGGCACAAATGGAGATTGGGTTGTTTACATTGGGTCCAACTGCGAGTGGGAACTTGTGAGTGTCTACACACGTCACCGGGTTCCACTTCCAAAAATCTCAGCACACTGCCCAGAGGTTGAGCACACTGATAATGTACGCATGTTCAAATACGATCATGGTGACTGTCTTCTATGGAAGATAGCAATTTGTCGAGTTCCCAACCGCTCTTGGAATTACAACAACTATCAAGTTGTTGCTATCTTCGACAAGCTTGTTGCTGTCCTTCGTGGTTCGACTAGATGGATATTGCTCAAAAATCAGTTTCTGTACACGATGAGTACTGTGATGCAATTCAATACGAGGGCCTTGTGTTTGCTGCCACCACTCGTGGCACTGTTTTTGCATGGCATCCTAGTAGTTTCGATACGTTTGTCTTCCACCATAATTGTAATTGTTTCATCCACATGCATGCGGGTTAGCAAGTTTCCCTTTACTAATTAACCTTCTTCTTGTGTTTCCAAGGTCCTGTGAACATCCCACCACCAATACTTAAAAAAATTTATAACCAAGGGGGAGATGCCAATGGTGATGATCACGAGCAGCGCCCATATACTCTGTGGCGCCTGGCCACTAATTCTGATGGATCACCTCTTCTTGTGTGTATACAGCCCACTGATGATGTTACTGCTAAGGAAGCAGGTGTCTCCCATGGTCGCACTCTCCAGACCTATTCCAACACCCATTGCATGGTATTCGGGATGGATACTAGTGTGCTAGCGCCAACTCCTTCTCCCTGGCACAGAATTGATAGTCTTGGAGAAAACTTGCTCTTCCTTGGAAAAAAACTATCCGATGATGGTGAAAGGCAATCCAACTGCTGTTGACCCATTTATGAGAAGCAACTGTGTCTATACCTCGGACATTTGGGTGGTTCCCTACCCTGGTACTGATATAGTAGGCCGCTTCAGCCTGGATGATCGGTCCTGTGTTGGTCTCCAGATCGACAACGGATGGCCCGTCCCAGAGAATCACTTGTGGTTCACAGCAAGCATTTCCAACGCCGCGGAATGTTTGAGTTGAAGTTCATTTCATGGCTTGTTATTTTTTGTGTGGTGGAAACTTTAGTATTTATAATGTATCCTCGTTGTCGATGTGGGTTGATGACCTGTTGTATGTAATAAAATGATATGCATGTGATAAACTTACTAAATTTATGAATGGCTTTCGAGTCGCTTCTCTGAGTGAGTGGTGCGACGAGGCAAAAAAATATTTTCCGAATACATAATTGTACGTGCATTGCAACAGGTTATCGGATGAGGCCAATCAACAATAGTAGTACACTATTTGTACTAGCTTCGCATGCTTCGCGCATCGGGCGGGTGTTTTTACTGTAGCCATATGTTAATGTGTTCGTTGTACATAATCAGCACCTCGAATCCTCGATACTAGTACTATATAGTAGGAGTAAGTAGTAGGAGTAGTAGGGTGGCATGGGCCAGAACAAGCATTCACGTCCAGGAGTACGGCACACGCCACCACCACGACATCCATCTGACACCATATTATTTCTTGGAGTCCGTGCTAGAGCAATCTCTTCAACCTCGTCGTTTCTCTAACTTCAGCCATCGCGCGGTGGGCGAGGTGGGGGTTTGCCGATAGTCAGTTTCCTTAACTGCGGTCCCACTTGTAAGGCCAACTCCAACGCACGACCCCGAACGCACCTCCGTTTTGCATGAACTCCAACGATAATTTTGACTAGAAAAGTAAGACCAAAGAAAACAAGAACCACAAGAATACATTTTACTACTCCTGTAAGTTGGATTAGTGCCTTCTCGATGCATTCATTGTTGATCTGCGGAGGCTCGATCTTGCGTGCTTATTTCTTCTTTGAGTGTAAAGAAGTAGACGTTGCTTCCTCACATCTAGTCTCATCTCTAGCCTCTATTCTAGTAGGAGTATCAACAAGTGCACTAATCTCATCCGAGAGCAGAACCGAAGATTTGGTCGGGTTCTTCCTCCTTTTGCCGACATGTGGGACATCCAGCATCCAGGTCGTGTCATGAAAGAAAACAGAGTGGTAGTTGAAGCCACGAGATGTGCATCTTGGGTTAAACTGTAAATAGAATCTTATTACTCTTGAGTAACTCCAAAAGTGGCCACCGAAGATCTTTATTGGATTTGTTTTTCATCACCAGCACGTCGAGGTGAAAGATGTGTAGGTTCAGTGGGTCCTCTCGCGTTTTCACTAACATGTGGGGCCGCATGTGAGCAAACAGACGATGGGCTCCGCGCGTCCGCTGGCTGGCTGAGAAAAGGGATAGAGGGGGGCTGAGCACGGACTGCAGGAAATTTGTTCTACGTACCTCGATATAGGCTCCATATAGTGGGGTGGCATGGGCCATAACTAGCATTCATGTCTAGAAGTACGGCACACGCCACCCACAGGAGTCCCATCAAACACCAGTTTTCTTGGAGTCCATGCTACAACCATCTCTTCTCCCTCCAGTTTTCTCAACCATCATGTGGTGGGTGGGGTGGGGGTTTGCCGATAGTCGGTTTTCTCAACTGCGGTCCCACTTGTAAGTGAAAATGCAACACTGCACGCATTCCCGCTTGAGCGGCGTGCCGGACCAACCGTGTGGGGGTGCGACGCGAACACGGTAGGCTTTTCCTTTTGAACTCGTAACTTGTAAAATTTGGTTCTGCTCCATGGCGCGACCGATAGATAGAAAATATCGATTTTGCCTAGAGTAATGAGAAGTTTGGTTCTGGCGCTGTTCATGCATGGAGTATGTACGAAAATTATGAAGTTGATGTGAAAGGTAAGATAATTACTGTAGTATCATATACTACTACATGGATTTGACGGAAAGATAAAAATACATACGGATCCATCAACGTTCAACGACATCCTCACGCCCTAGTGCGTTGGGTCACCAACCGACGTGTGAGGAGCAACGACGTTGGCGGCGAGCTCAACGTGCTTCTGAACAGTGCCGTCCAACACTACTAGGAAAAGGCCTACTAATGGCGCACCTAATTTGGCCATTAATGGCGCATTAGTGGTGCGCCATTAGTGCCACACCATTAGTATATTTTACTAATGGCGCACCACAGGTGCGCCCTTAATATCTGGTATACTAATGGCGCACCTCAGATGCGCCATTAGTATATACAGCAGTGCGCCATTAGTATGCCTCCCAGGTGCTTTGGCATACTAATGGTGCACAACAACAAGATGCGCCATTAGTAACTTCGGCATACTAATGGCGCACTGTTTAATGATGCGCCATTAGTATCCTTTGGCATACTAATGGCGCACTGTGATGTGATGCGCCATTACTATGAATATTAGGTTTTTTTTATTTTTTTATTTTCTGTTTTTTGCACAGGTTACAAAATGTATAATTGGACAAAATATAGACAGCACACATCAACAACAGATTCATCGAATACAATAGAAGATTAGTCACTGAATACAATTCATCATACTAGTCTCTGAATTGAAAAGACCGAAGAAAGATAGAACATTATATTACAAGTCTCGAGACCGCGAGTAGCGAGTTTGTCTTCACATTACAAGTCGATATTGATCATCTAAACTACCATCACATAGAAGAGAGCTGCGGTCATCACGATGAGCATCATCACGATGAAACTCGTCTTCATCCGGTTCCTCCAGCGCTCCCTCCCCTCACCCGCTAGATAGTGGGCGTATCTAGATTCGGCCTCGGCCCTAGTGGTGTACCCTTTGTAATTGTTACCGCTGAATCAGTGAACCTGTCTCCGACACTCCTCCCAGTCGTCGTAGACTCCGGGAACCTTACCCTTGTACACGACATACGACGGCATCGCTATGCAGTAGCAAAACGAAATGTTAGTACCAATTCACAGACAATACATAAGCAATATATAAGTATGCAACAGAACGATCGGAAGAGAAAAGCAAGACATTAATAGCATCAATTACATCTAAGTTAAACGACTCTCGAAACCAAAGAGACATACTACAAGTTCATTAAAGTTTAATTACAACATGAGCCAATCGATGTTTCAGAACTAGACACAGCATCACCGCTTTCGACTCGACTCAAGGGACCGGAGCGTGGATGAAGCCGTCGTCTATCGTGGGAGTCATGAAATAACGGTTGTTGTCAGCCTGCATTTGTAGCATTGTGTCGATGTCACTATTGGACGGTTGATTTCTGAGGTAGAACTGCCCCGAGGTACGAAGGACATCTTGATGGATGATTTCCACAAACTCCGACTGGATGCGAAAGAATTCTTGTATGATGTCCACATCCTGGATTGCCGACACGCTCGCGGGCCAATCTTTGAGTTTACTCGGTAGCAGAAGTTGATGATGGTCCCGTACGATCGCCCGCATGTGATGGATGGCATAGTAGGCACCCTTCTGACCGCCAGGCGGCTGCTTGACGCAGCAGAACGTCGTATTGTGGGAGAACACGTGCTTGCCGTACTTAAGAATAGGCCTAGTGAAGGTGCCTCCAGATTTGACGTAGCCGGGGAGAACATCATCAAGAACCTTCTTGACATTTGTGTAGTCTACGTTCGACTGACGGTCCGGGTCGAAATACGTGGCCATGGAATATTTGGGGCTTAGGAGGATGAGCGTGCAATGTGTGTCACTGCAGAAAACACGGAATGTTAAAAGAAAAACGATTGAAATCTAAGAATTCATATGTTACGGGGCGGTTGAGGGGAGGACTTACTCGGGAAAGTAAGGCACGAGGAAGTTATCCTTATCTTGGTTTGCCAGAATGACGCCTTCGAGGTAAGAAGTCATGACTTGCCGGTCCCCAGCGCTGCCCAAGATCTTGGCACGCATGTAGAAGGGGTCGACTATCACGATGTCCGGGGTCTTATCGCGAATGATCCGCATCTCCATACTCAGCAAAAATAGCCGAACGAAGGTGTAGTGCAGCGGATGAAGGTTCAACATAGCGTGGATGTCATCAAACCACAGGACGATCGTACCCCCGATGGAGTTATCCACAAAGCCCTTGCCCTCTGGCACCTTGGCCGCGAAAACCGGGTACGCCACATCCTTCTCTCCGAGACGCCGCTTCTCCAAAGAAAGAACACTGTCATGCAGACTCCGCATAGCACCGGTTGCAGCATCGAGCATATCTCTCGGTAGCATCGGCCTACCCGCCACATGCACCCTCCTCGAGATATCCTCAGGTGAAGGTGGCCCGTCCTGAGCATGGATCGTACTCGGTGCCGGCTGGCCCAGACCCTTGTTAGTCTTTCTTTTGCATGCCTTCTTCTTCTCCTGCAATGGGACCGAGTTCTGCTCACAGACCGCCTTCTTGAGTGTGTTGGGGCTGATAATATTTCGCACCTCGCCTATCCGAGGCTCGGTGAAGTCAGCAGCTGGAGGCGTCTCCTGAGAGCTGAACGGCAGACGACGCCAGTTGCAACATGGCTTCTCCGCGGTACCAGCTAGATCGCGCACGTCTTTTGTTGGGTTGGGTTCTTGAGAAGGAGGCCCCATGAAGTCGCCACCGTACCCATGATCGGCAAAGGACAGATCGACGTTGGAAAATGTATCGTCGTCGTCGTTCTGATCCTGTGCCATATGCATGTTTGGATCCAGTGGCATAGGGATGTCCGGCACCATTGCGGCGGTCTTGCCATGGGGCCAACTTGGCGCCGGCACGACTAGCGGTGTTGTCTTTGGGGTGGTGTCCCCCGCCCCCAAACGAATCTGGCTCTTCGGCCAAAGCAGGGGCCAGCTCAGGCAGGCGCTGAGGGTCATCACGTCATCATCATCAGCCCCAACGGGTCGAATCGGAGGTAACAACTCATCGTAGCCTGGCAGCACCCGAACCAGTTGAACCCTAAACAAGTTGGGTGGCCTCTGGGTACCGTGGAACAAGGGGTTGCCCGGTTGAACGATTTTGCCCTTGGCGACATCGACCAACTCGTTGTTCACGAAGTGCAGGAGAGTGCACGAAACGTCAGCGGCGCCCTGCGAAAACATGTAGGGCGTCAGGGATGCCCAGTCAAAGGCAAGGAGATGAAGTCCTCGGCCGAGAGAGGCTTAATTAGTTACCGTGATGATGGCGTCGAGCTCAGCTAATGTCGAGGCACCTCCAACGGCGGGCGTGCAGTTGACGGAGGGGCCGCTTGCTGCAGAGGTGCCGGCCGGTGTACACCCGGGTGCATTAAGCTCCCGTGCCGGCGTCGGAGACACCAATGCCACCTCCGCCGGAGACACCAATGGCCCTGCCATCGTGTTCTGTGAGTTGCTGGCCGTGAAGCTAGGAATCGGGGGCGGCCCCTGTTGGCTGCCCGCAATCCACGCACTAATCCCCTGGATCAAGGTAGGCACAATGGCGGTGATCGTCGCTCCGAGTTGTTGTTGCACTTGCTCTTGGACAATCTCCGGAATCCGCGCCACCTGTGCCATGAGTTCTTGAACCTCGCGCGCCTGGCTTTCCGAGCTGGTCTTTTTCTCCTTTCGCCCACCAGTGTTATAGTATGACGAGCATTTTGTCGACAAGCCTTTGCCGGCCACACGACCAGCTGACGTCGGCTTACTGAGCTTATCCTTATTCTTCATTACATTCAACGCCCTATTTAGAGTGGTGTCCCAAGGGTTGCTCTTAGTCGACCCCATGCTACTGCTTTCAGTCGCCTGCGGAAGGAATGTGAACCATTTAGAAATTTGGCTTCATTAATTAGAATGCAACCATATGGAGCTAATTACGTAGGGGTGTATTCCTTACCAGAACAATCTCAAGCGCCCTGGTCTTTGGATCCGTGGTAAGCTCCTTTGTTTTCGGGTCCTTCTTGTACCAGGCCCTAACAAAGTTCCTGGTCTGCTTGTCACCGTATTTATCGAAGAGGGGCGGTAGGCCTTGCTCGGCACGGTCCGCCTCCTCCTTGTCCCATATAGGCTCTGCCACTCTGTAACCGCCGGGACCGAGTGTGTGTTCCCCTAAGTTCAGCTCCCGCATTTCTTTCCCCCACTTACTTGATTCAGAGTTTGCGGTGCTCAAGCAATTGATCTTGAAGTCGTTGTAGTCATCTTCGGTGATCGAAGGATTTTTCTCATTGATCTTCTCATAACTCTCACCTTTCTCGATGATTCTCTTCACATTGCTTTTCCAAGTAGACAGGGCCTTGCTCATCTTCGTGAGGGCAGCATTGTTCACTTTATTCCCTTTGAGGCTTGTGTTTTCAAATTCAGCGGGGAACTTGTATCGTTCGTGCAGCTTCGTGAAGAGGAGGCTGCGCAAATTCCCTCGGTCAGGATGCCTCAGGTTCTCGGTGTTGATCGAGACGGTGCTCCAGAGAATGCACCCGAGCTGAAGCGAGTACCCCTTGACTATTCATTCGGGCACCGTTGGATTCCCGTCGGAGTCCACTTCAGTAACTTCCTCCTTGAGGGTGCGGAGCACGGTCGGGCGCCGGTCCTTCCGTTGCCTCTTCGGTTGGCTGCCATCTGTGCGTGCGCCGCCATCATCAGTGGTGGCATCCTCGGCGGCACCATCAGTGGTGGCATCAGTGGGGTCATCCTCGGCGGTACCATCAGTGGTCTCAAGATCGGTGGGGAAGACGGCGTCCTCATACAAGTGAGGTTGTTCCTCCATCTCCTGGGACAGCTCCCAGAATGCCTTGCCGCCCGAACCCCCGGCCTCATCGTTGTTGGCCATGTTTCTCTCTAAATAGGAACAAAGTTTGGTCAAAAAGTTGGTTATTGTCAAGGAACAAGATCATGGTCTCATCATTTAGGGTTTGTCGACACTGAGGCATCCTAAAAGCTAAGCTTTTATCATTGAGGGTTTTTCGACGCCAAGGCACCCTAAAAGCCTAAGCTTTCATCATTTCGGTTTTTATCGACACCGAGGCACCCTAAAAGCCATGCATTAGTCACAAATACGCCAGGGCACTTGATCCTACTTAATTAACTACTAAGATACCCCGGTCCATGCATTAGTCACAAGTACCCCATATGTCCCACTTTTAGCAAAGTCATGCTAAAATTGACGGAAAATTTCAGCATGACCTTTGCTGAAAATAGGACATATGGAGTACCCGAATTTGCTGGAACGGAAGTTAATCGACATTCCGGCAAACTCAAGGGCCTCACGGGGTACCTGCAAAATCATTATCCAATGAAGGAATTGGGCCGCACACTGCTGCCTCACACTACTGCCAAAATCATTATCGACATGCTGAATTTGTATTTCACTCTGCATAGCTGAACAGTCTAACAACCAGAAATATATAACAAGAACTGCACTGCAACCAGAAAATTTAATCATGGAGGTTACACTGAAAATATGGGCTAAATTACACTGTAATTCTAGGGTATATTACACTGACAAATACACTCAAAATATGGGATAAATTGCACTATAATTCTGGGGTATATTATACTGAGAATTCATCAAAAGTTGCTGAGCTTACACTAAAATACATCTGCACTGCAGGGCTTGTACACACAAATTCAGTGAGATGATCTAACACTGACAAAAAAAAGGAAACACCTACTGAACCAATACAGGGCTAAAAACACATGGGGATTACACTTAAAAACATCCAGTGAAAGGCACTAGAAAACCATATAGACACAGGAATAAAGCAGAGCTGACTCATTAAATCTGATACACTGAGAAAACCATATAGAAAACTAGTGAAGCCAATCAAGAACCTAGAGATATAGCTAGCAAACTGAGAAGCACATGCAGAGCAAAAGCGAAAAGGTTACATGTTCACTGCGAAATAATAGATGCGTGAGTTCCAGTGCCCATGTATGAAAAATCTTGAGCAGCAAAGGGCATCATCATCAAAGTGAAACTCTTAAGCCCTACATAATTATGCAGCCTTGATCACACATGACATTACTGGATTTAGATCTATTGTAGTAAATATAAGTACTTGGATGCTCAGATTTAAAGGAAAGTGCACGAGCAGGCAATGCAAACACACAATCAATTGGTGAAAACCATCGACAACCTTGGGACAAATACGGTGCATCAAACCTAGATAATCAGTTGACCAATTCTAAGTATGTATCAAGAACTATAGCTAGGAAGTTAGCAACAGTTGAACTTGGGGATATACTAATCATGAACAATCTCTCCTGGTCGGTCCAACTCAGAAATCATACCATTGTCTAAAACTGCTTAATAGATTCAGATCATCTAATTGTGAATCATGTGATTTGGGGTTTCAATTTCAGATCATCTTTTACTTATCAACAAGATTGCAACAGTTGCAGACACCTCACACTAACAGTTTCAGACTTGAATAGATTCAGATAACTAAGAAGAACATATCCGGAGGAGGGAGGGAGGATGGGGGTGCATTACCCTAATGTGCTAAACGACGTAAGCGCGTGCGCGCGAGGGGGAGAGGGGAGAGGAGGAGGGGGAGCTCACGGTGGCCGTAGGGATAGGGCAGTGGGGCGCGGGGAGGATGTCGGGGACGACGACAACGCAGGGGAGGAGGCGACAAGGTCCGGGTGGTGGTGGTGCTCCGGCGACGGTGGTGTGGACGGGGCGGCGTCCGGGCCGCCGGCGACGAGGGCGGCGGGGCGATGGCGTCCAACGAGGTGGGGCGACGGGGAGAGCGGCACCGACGTCGGGGCCTCAGGCGGCGGTGGTTGGAGATGTCGCGGCTGGGTCGAGGCGGCGTCGGGGCGGCGTCGAGGCGGCGGGGCAGCGGTGTCGGGAGAGGAGAGGGGAAGGGGATCGAGGGCGAGGGCGAGGGAGAGAGAGGGGATAGGTTTGGGCCGGGGTGGAAATATGGATGGGGGCGGCACAATACTAATGGCGCACCACCCCTCGGTGCGCCATAAGTACATCCACACTAATGGCGCACCTCACCCTGGTGCGCCATTAGTACATCCATACTAATGGCGCACCTCACCCCGGTGCTCCATTAGTATTTGTGTTTAAATATGCTCAAACTTGTTTTATAAGACAGTAATAATATTTTTATAAGACAGTAATAATTTTTTTTATAAGATGGCTACTGCAATAGTAATATTTTTTATAAGACAGTAATAATTTTTTTAAAAATATCATCAAACAGTAATGCCGGTGGAGCGGGGGAGGGTGCGCAGGGTGCGGGGGGTCGGCGGCGGCAGTTGAGTAGGGGAGGGGTGCGGGGGGTCGGCGGCGGCGGTTGAGTAGGGGAATCGAGGGTGCGGGGGGTCGTCGGCGGCGGCCGGTGGACCGGGGGGTGCTCGGCGGCGAGGGGGACCGGATCTGGCGAGGTGGGATAGCGATCGAGATGGAGGGGGATCGAGATCGAGTGTCCATGAAATTTAAAAATATTCATGATAGTTCAAAAAGTGCCCATGAAATACAATCGAGAAATGAAGGCTATGATTTAAATACAATCGATCTTAGCTAGCTATCTGTTCACAATCTTCTTGCCCTTCTTTTTTGCAAATGGAGTTCTTCTGTGGAACGGACGTCCTTTAGGTAGGGTGGTCCTGCTTCTTCTTGTGGTGTATGCTGCTACTTCATCATCGTCGTCATGTTCGATCCTTGTGTCGCCGTACTTGTCGAAGTCTTGCTCATTGGCTACTCCATCCATTCCGATGATCTTCATTTTGCCTCTCCTCACGACAACACGACTGGGCTTTGACGGGTCAGTAATGAAGAAGCATTGGTCCACTTGGGAAGCCAGTACCCACGGCTCATTTTTCGCGGTGATGTTTGTGCCCGCGGTCTTGGATTTGGCTTCGGGTATAACCATGGTGGTGAAATACCGGTCTTCTTTTAGGACGCTCTTCGCCCATCTGACACGGAACATCGGGACCTTCTCTCCAGCGTAGCTCAGCTCCTAGATCTCCTTGATCCTTCCGTAGTATCTATCCTTGTCGTTACCGGTATAGGATTCCATCGTTACCCCGGAGTTCTGATAACCATCGCTCTTCACGTCCTTGGCCTCGGTGTAGAATGTGTAGCCGTTGATATCGTACGCCTCATAGGTCATCAGGTTGTGCTCGACGCCCTGTGACAAGGCGAATATGAGTTGTTCTTCCGCGGAAGAATCCTCATGTAAAGGGTACGACAGAAGCTTCTGCTTGAACCAACGCGTGAAACATGAGTTGTGCTCTTTGAGTATATCTCCGTCCGTCCTCTGTTGGCCTCGGTCATTGTACGTCTTCTTAATAAAGGTTTTGTGCTCTACCACCCAAGGATCGACCACGTCTATGTGTTGTAGCGCGACTAGGTTTGCTCTTTCAAAGTCGGCGAGTTGACCCTCGAAGTCGACATGCATTTCGCGGCGACCCTCACGGTGACCCCATCCAGCGAGCCTGCCGAGGTGCCTGTTGACGGGCAGACCAACGGGGTTCTCGATGCCTAGATAATTCATGCAGTAGGAGATGCATTCTTCGGTCAGAAAGCCCCTGGCTATGCTTCCCTCTGGATGTGACATGTTGCGAACGTATCCTTTGATGACACCATTCATCCTTTCGAACGGCATCATGCTGTGCAGGAACGTCGGCCCGAGTTGGATGATATCGTCCACGATATGGACCAGCAGATGCACCATAACGTCGAAGAATGCGGGCGGGAAGTACATCTCAAGCTCGCATAGTATCACCACGATCTCTTCCTGTAGCCTTCTGAGTTGCCTCACGCCAACAGACTTCCGAGAGATGACGTCGAAAAAGTTGCATAGGCCAAATAGAGTTTCACGGACGTGCGCGTCCATGATCCCATGGATTGCAACTGGAAGTATCTGCGTCATCAGCACGTGACAGTCGTGAGACTTCATCCCGCTGAACTTCTGCTTCACTGGGTCTAGGTATCTGCTTATCTTCCCAACGTAACCGTAAGGAAGTTTTACTCCTAGGAGGCAGGTGAAAAACTGCTCGATCTCCTCCTGACTTAGAGTGAAGCACACGGGAGGGTAGTCATTTCCGGTCTTCTTGGCCTTTTTGCCTTTGCGATGACTTTCCGTGTCCTGCTTCGCCTCATCATCATCATCATCATCATCATCATATATAGCGTGAAGCTCCTGCCTGATGCCCATTGATTTCAAGTCTGCCCTTGCTTTCGGCCCATCTTTGGTCCTCTCTGGCATGTTGAGCAGGGTACCAAGCAGACTCTCGCACACGTTCTTCGTGATATGCATTACATCAAGGCTGTGAGGCACACGGTGGATCTTCCAGTACGGCAAGTCCCAGAAAACAGACCTCATTTTCCATACCTTCACCAGCGGCTCTGGCGCCTTTCCCTTCTATCCCGGCCCTGGTGCCTTTTGCTTCTTTGCCGGCAGTGGGCAATCTTTCCAATATTTCAACAGCTCGTCTATTTCCTCGCCGCTCCTCGTACGCGGGCGTCCTCGGGGTTCGGTTTCACCATCAAAAAGATCCTTGCATTTTCTCCATGGGTCATCGTCGTGAAGCCACCTTCGATGTCCCATGAACACGGTTTTTGAAGACCCGGGATCTCTATCTAGCTGGCGATACGTTGTGTCATCCATGCACCTGACGCATCCAGAAAATCCGTGGACCACCTGCCCCGCGACATATCCGTAACCGAGATAGTCGTGCACCGTCGTGAGCAGTGCGGCTCTCATAGGGAAATATTCTTTCTCTGCGGCGTCCCACGTATTGGCTGGCATTTTCCACAGCGTGTCAAGCTCCTCTTTCAGCAGCCCCAGATACAGATTGATGTCGTTCCCTGGTTGTTTCGGTCCTTCAATTAGCATACTCATGTGAATGTACTTCCTCTTCATGCACAACCAGGGGGGAAGGTTGTACATCCACACAAACACAGGCCAGGTGCTATGTGTGCTTCTCTGGCTGCCAAACGGATTGACTCCATCGGTGCTCGCGCCCAGCACGATGTTCCTTGGATCGTTCCCAAATTCTAGGTCTTCGAAGTTCAACGATTGCCACTGGCTCGCATCATTAGGGTGACTCAGCATCTTGTCTTTTTTATCTATCTCTGGATCATTTGCGTCATCTTCTCGCTTCTTCTCCTCCCTATCCGCGTGCCAACACAGGAGCTTTGCTACCTTAGGGTCCGCGAAATACCGCTGCAGACAAGGAGTGATCGGAAAGTACCACACCAATTTTCGAGGAGCTTTCTTCCTCTTCTTGTATCGAGTGACGCCGCACACCGGACATATGGTAGACTCCGCGTGCTCGTCCCGATAAATGATGCAATTGTTCATGCACACATGGTATTTCACGTGCGGTAAATCCAGAGGACACATGATTTTCTTCGCCTCCTCCAAACTGGTCGGGCACTTGTTCCCCTTGGGAAGACGTTCGTGCCAGAATGACATGTTCTCGTCGAAGCATGCGTCGGTCATTTTGTGTTTTACCTTCATCTCCAGAGCCATGAGCGTTACTTTCAGGCGGGTATCCTTGGGCCTGCATCCTTCATAAACTGGACTAACCGCGTCTAACTCAAGTTGATCCATCTTGGCTTTCTCTCAGGCGGTAGCTCTTGCGTTATCTGTCTGCTTGAGAAGCAGCTCTTGAATATGAGGGTCCTGCACCCACCCATCGATGGTCTAGCGTCGTCTGCTCCGCCGGCATCATCATCTTCATGATCATGCCCGTCGTCTGCTCCGGCATCTTCCTCATCATCATGTCCTGCATCTTCTACATGATGACTGTGTACAGCATCACCGTCGTGATGATCTACTGGGGATTCTTCGTCTTCTCGCCCGCCCGAGCCGTGGTGGTTGTCTTGCTGCCCTTCCTCATTTCTTGCCCGGCCCCCATGGACGACTTCGTAGTCATCTTCATCACCTTGCCACCGATAGCCATCCATGAAACCACGCAAGAGCAGGTGGTCCCGCACCTGCCCGGATTCCGGGTCCGCAATAAGGCTCTTCAGCTTGCATCTTCGACACGGACATCTTATCTCCGTCTCGTTCTTTTGAAGCATCTCGGCCTTCGCGGACCTCAAAAACCTATTCACGATGCCTTCGGTCATCGTGCGGACCATGGTCTCCTGCGGGGTAGAGCAAAACGATATTTTAGAACCAAGAAAAAATTTGGCATGACTTTCCCTAAAAATAGGACCAAAAAGAATGCTTAATGCCAAAATTCTCACCGAAACGGAAATGAATCAACATTCCGGCAAAATATTGGCAACTATCGCATTTCAAATACTGGTACACCTCCAAACACAAACACATATGCAACACCATAAACATATGCAACACCACGAACATACATAGATCTAGCTAGGCCATAAAAAGTGCATGTGCACATTGTTGTAGGGAGAACAACATAAATATAGCTACCCCCCTTACTTACCTATCAAAACAAGGTAATTTAACCACTTAAATTGAATGAATCTATGGTGGAAATGAGGTGAAAAAGAGGAGGCACCCGAGACAAGGAGGAGGTGGAGAGAATGAAGTGGGGAGAAAGTGAGTGTGGGTAGGAGAGGCTGTCCAAAATATCTTGTTGCTGCCCACTTTCTAATGGCGCACCAACTCTAAATGCGCCATTAGTAATCCAGGTTACTAATGGCGCACCTTCTGCTGGTGCGCCATTAGTAGTTTTGCAAAAAAAACATACTAATGGCACACTGTTCCACAGTTCGCCGTTACTAGTTTAAACTAGTAATGGTGCACGGTCGAACAATGCGCCATTAGTAGTTTTGCAAAAAAGGAATGAAAAATATAATAAAAAAACAACATTAGTGGCGCACTTTCCGACAGGTGCGCCATTACTAGTTACAACAAGTAATGGCGCACTGTGTCTGGATGCGCCATTAGTATGTTTGGACAGGCACACTAGTCCAAAATTTTTTTTATACTAATGGCGCACCCTGGGCCAGATGCGCCATTAGTAGTTTCAGCTCTAATCCCATCTATAGCCCTTTTTCTAGTAGTGCAAGGTTCCCTGCGCTCCAAGAAGGCCAGCGTCCTATCGTCCTCCTCTTGCATGTAGTAGTCCTTGTGGATGATTTGCGCGTAGACGTGGGTGATTATGTGGATGGTGTCTTGCTGCACCAGGCGCTGCGCGGCAAGCGCGACCTCGAGGTGGACATTCTCCGGCGCGACGGCGGGCAGTCGCAGGGCCACCAGTGCATCGAAGACGTTGTTACCATAGTGGCCGTTGAGGGTGGCGGGCATCGCAGAGCCTAGGCGCGTCGGCTGGAGGCTTATGTCAAAGTTGTCCGCAAGCTTCTTGACGATGGTGGACTTGTCGAGGAAACCGACGAGGACCTTGTCGAACAAGGAGACGAAGCTGTCGTCCAAGCGGCCCCTCGCCCTGGCGGCCTCAAGCAATACTACCTGGAGATGTTCCTCGGTGCCGGGCCGCGGGCCGGTGTCGTGGACCATCTGGCGCAGCCGGCTGATCGATGCTCGCGCTCATCGCCTCCATGGGTCTAGCGTAGCTTCTAGTCAACTGATCTTGCGATTCGAGTGATCACTCAGCCCTAGGTTAGCGTGCATAGGTGCGTAGGATTTCGTACTACTCCTCGGCCCTCTACTACACCTGCCTTTGGCTGTATGATAGGTGGGCCAGCCACCCCTTGGGGCCACGTGTCATTCACCCAACACTACTAGGAAAAGGGCTATAGATTAAATGGATACTAATGGCGCACCTTGTATGTGGTGCGCCACTACTATATAGCAATGCCACACCAGATATGGGTGCGGTGCACCATTACTAATGTCGCACCTGGTGTGTGGTGCACCATTACTAGTTTTGTCCTGGCGCCACACCCCTCCCTAGACTTAGCAGTGGCGCACCAGTTGGAAAGTGCACCATTACTAGTTTTAATTAGTAATGGTGCACCAGTAAGAGATGCGCCATTGCTATCTATACGTATGGCGCACCCCCTACCGGTGCGCCATTCCTATCACCCCTTATCCCCTCCCTCTAGTCACGTTCTCTCCCCTCGAGCAAAACAACCCAGCCTTTCCAGATCCAATCCTCCTCCCTCTCCCCCAACCACCCACCACGACCGATCCGCCGCTCCAGTCTCCCAATCAGCGCCGCTCTGCCGCTCCAGTCTCCCAATCAGCGCCGCCCCATCTCCCCACCCACCGCCATGGTGCCGCCGCTCCAGTCTCCCAATCAGTGCTGCTCCCCTCACTTCCTTCCGTAGGTCGCAGATGGAGTCGAGCAGGTCAGCGCCGCGGCCAGACTCGCCACAGATAAGCATCATCGTTGAGCTGGAGCTGGGCCGCGGCGGAGGCCAGCTTCTTCTCCACAATCTGGTGCAGGGAGAGGAGGCCACTACTTCCTCCAGCGTGTGCTTCTTCTCGGGACGACATGGAGCGCCTCAAGGTCCCCTCTTCTTCCTCCCCGCATCTCTCTCTCCGTTGGATGCGATTCGGCAGGCGTGGTTCCCTGCCTAATTCGGTGTCCTCACGCACATAGGTGACATTCATGTGGTGCACGCACGGATTCTTCCTCAACTCCAGCGCCTTCCGCTCTGCCCCTTTGCTGGCCAGGCCGATTGATTCTTCATGGAGATGCAGCTCGAGCAGCAGATGTCTCCGCCTCCGTTCATGGTCAGAACACTCTTTCCTTTCTTCTTCTCTCTCGTCCATCTCCTGGATTCAACCTATCTATCTATCCATGCTAGTTAATCAAAGGACTTTCTGGATTCTGAATCTGTAATAGGGGTAGCTAGATGGATCATGTATGAGGATGGATCAGAACGAGATGATGGTGGTGAAGATGATGGTGAAGCATCAGAGGATGATGGTGCCCGGTTTGATTTATAGTTTATACACATACTGCACTGTTAATTAAAGGTTGTAACCTCACTGTCATGCTAATGGACGCAAAAAAGAAGAGTGGTAGTACTATCAATGGTTCAGTCAGCGCCTCAACAATGTCTGCACTACTTCTGATATTGTTTTTCAGTAGCTTTTTTCTGCACCTTTTTCTTTCAATTCTTAGTGCTGCTGCCCTAACCTATAGCCACTTGTCCTGTCTTGAGCGCCATCATGATGTGTCGGAGTATCTATGCTATACATCTGTGCTATGTCTCCCCTATTTACTTTCAATTAGCATTGTTAAGAAGTGTGAATGGCAATGGTTGCAAATCTAAATGCTAATTACTTCCTAAGATGTTAATGTGTAGGATGAAAGCTATTAGAGAATCAGTGCAGTAATCAAAAGCAATCTAGTATTTTTGCTAAGAAAACAGTGCCACCAAGAAGTTCTTTGTGGGACTATAACTATTAGTTGTTGGAATGGTTCCTTTGGATCCTTGCTTGGGTTAATAGTTTGTTATTCGCTGCTCTGTTTGCAATTTGGGTTTAACTCTGACACATAATTTCTTGTGGCACCTGGTTCCTCCTTGTCTTTGTTGTGTGAAGATGTTATTTTTATCAGGGATACTTGTGCAGTCATGCAGGTTGGTTTTCAGCACGGTTCTATAAAGAAGTTGGCACTTTGGTTATATATGTTTTTTTAGGATCACTTTGGTTATATATGTTGGGGGGTATAGGTAGGGTATTTTGTTGCCTATTCTAAGGCTGTATAGCTGTTCTTGTCTGTGGTTTAATTGCTCTCGCCGTTGGCGTTCTACACTGCTTGTGTGAAGGTCTGAAGGTGATGAACTTGTATGTTTTATCTCATGTTCTGAAACAAGGATGGACTTGAACATCTGGACTAGACTAGTGGATTCCAGCAACTCCTCTGAAACTCTTCTTGAAGTTCAATGTTTTTCTGGAAATGATTGCACAACATTATCTGGTAGTAACTTCTTTAGTTACACATTTGAGATGCATTTTTTGTTGTTGTTGAAATTGAGGCATAAGCTTTGCGTCATCCATTAAGTAAGAGAGGAGAAAAGAGTTTGTTACACACATCTATTACTATTACGTAAGGTTGTTATTGTCCTGGCATGATATTACCCAACTTTTTCTCACTCGCAATACCTAGTGTTTTGCTTCCCTCTTGATGGAGCCATTTGAACCTGTAGCCACTTTGGTTATCCAACTTTTTCTGCACCTGTAGCCACTTGAACCGATGAGAATTCTTCAAGCCTACCTATAGCCACTTGAACAGATGTCTATCTCAGATCTGCTCATCTAAAAAATCCAAGTGGAGTAGTATACTAGTAGTATAGTATAATAATATTATCAAAAGGTAAATGCCCTGATTAGTTAGCTCTGTCAGATAAATAATCATCGAAAGTGGGCTCTTATCAAAATTCCTTTCCATTATAATCTTACTCATACAATACACACCATGTAATTCTGGAAATATATGCTCATATCTAGTTCTGCATAAAAAATGACAGTATTGACATGTTATAAATAGTTTGTTTGTATTCTGTTTATTTTGTTACATTTTGCAGGGATAAAGTGAAGACAAAGAAGAAAAGATTACTAGAAGATTAGTTTTAGGATTTTCTTTTATTTCCTTACAATTTTCCTTTTATTGGATACTTGTAAAGACATTGTAATATTCTTACTATAATAAAAAAAATATGATTCTATTTCATTTTTTGTTTTTAAATTATTTTCCTTATAGGTTGTTTTCTGTAAATTTGGATTTTTTTGTTTTCCAAATACATTACTAGTGGCGCATCATCAACTAGTGCGCCATTAGTAAGCCAGAGCACATGGGTAAATATGGCCCCCTGGGAGGCATACTAATGGCGCACCATGGGATATACTAATGGCGCACTGTATGGTGCGCCATTAGTATACCAGATACTAATGGCGTGATACTAGTGGCGCACCTGTAGTACACCATTAGTAGGCAAACAGGTGCGCCACTAGTAGGCCTTTTCCTAATAGTGCAAAGGCAGTTCCTCACAGTGAATATTCGTTGGTCAAATTATTACGTGCTGCTCCTCACAGTGAAGTGACAAGACCCTGCGCCGGAGATGACACCTGAGTATAGGCGCCGTGTTCGGCATACATAGTCAGCCTCACCGTCTGCAGTCACTATCATCATGGCTGTAGAGCTAGCCTGCTTACAACTAGCCCTGTTCAACATAATTTCCAGTGCGTAGATGCACGTGCATTGCACGGAACACCAAGATTGGGGGTGGACGGCTCCGGCAGCGGCCATCGCGCCAGATTTTTCCATGGCCTTCTACTCCTAGATGTGGTGGGGAGGAGATGAGGCTGATTGTGAGAGATAAGGAGTTGTTTGTAAATAGGGAACAAGTGCGGGCATCTTTTTGCAAAAATGGAGAAGCTTGGTTTGTATGCGTCAGATCTAGATCCTACGGCTATTGGTGAAAGATGGGAGGCACAACATCATCACCAACTCAGGACCTGTTTGATTCGCAGGATTTTGAAAATACAGGAATAGGACACGGCAATATTACAAGTTTCAAACTGATATTACAAATGTTAGGAGTAATGCTGCACCTACGAAGAGGGAATTACTAGGAAGTTTATGTAAGAACTTTCGTTACTTTAGGTGGATGCAGCATTATCGTACAAACTAAAATCCACCGCCCTGACAAGTCACTATTGGGCAAATAAGTTTTCGAGTCTCTGGCCACTTGATGTTTCAAAAACAAATTCAGCTTCTGTGAAGAAATGAGCTCCATCATGTACCCGCGCGGGTGTGGCTGGGCACGAAGCGTGAGTACGTGCACGGTGCACCTATTCTCTTCTTGTATACGTACACCACCTACGTGGGGTTGTGTGAGAGAGATACAAACCTAGAGAGATATAGTGTGTGGGTTCTTGAGAGTT
>NC_041384.1:589636056-589725388 GCF_002162155.2 Triticum dicoccoides | reverse complement strand
AGTCCTGGATATAACATATATATAGAGGGGGCGATCCACAATAAGAGAGTGGAGGTATCATCGGCTTGAGGTGTCCATAGAATCAAAGAGAGGGATGATGTGTGTGTGTGTGTGTGCACGCGCGATCGATAAAGAGTGCCATCAAATTTGTGTGTGCCCACATCAAAGATATAGATTGGCTGGCCTACTGGAACGTGAGATGGGACATGTGCAGTTTGTCTTTGTGGCATGGATACCTACCTGCAACGCTCGACTATCGGTGTGTGGTGGGGGAAGAGGGAGTCCCAATTAACTATAGAGGTACAATGGCTGGTATATGTGTGGAGGAGGAGAGAGGCCTACCTCATGTATTAAGGGAGATCGATCGGCATCCATGCATATGTGCAGGAGATGAATAAGGTTGGGAGAGAGACAGAGCTACAGTGTTGGAGGGGGTGGTAGTGGAGTTGCTTCTAACAAATGGTGGGATAGGCTTGCTAGACAAACGGAGGGCACGCCCGCAATATCAATAAGAGAGGAGATTGCTGCTTGTTGTCTGTGCACGTGCGTGTGAGAGACGGGTCAGGAGGCATGCACGAATGATGAGGGGGGACGATGTGGCTGTGGTAAGAAGACGTAACTACATAGGAAGATCAATCGCCCTTTGTAAGAGAAAGGAGAGACATAACTTGTGAGGTATGTCGATCGATGGGGGGTAGTTAAAGTCGATCTAGGTATATTTTGGGAGATCGATCGGTATACATGCATGTGTGTGTTAGAAGCAAATGAAGCACGAGGAGAAGGATAGAGAGAGAGGGATGCATGTAGGAGATGGTACGAGAGGCATACTATATCGAGGGGGAGGAGTGTGCGAGTACGAGAACGATGAAAAGAGTGGTGGGAGTGAGGCATGGACGGTGACAAGAGAAGAGGAGAAGCTTGTGTTTGTGCTAGGCAGACCGGGCTAGAGAGGCATATCGATCGATGTGTGCCGTAAAGAAGGAGCTGGGGGCCTACAAACACCGTGGGTGAACGACCTAAAGTGAAAAGACGAATTTGCGTGATGGATCTAGAGAATGCTGAGGGAGGGTGAGAGGGATGCGGGCGTGTGTATGCACAAGAGAAAGTTAGCGCTAGCTACAAGGATAAGAGGGTTGTGTGGGTGTAAAAGACGAATAGAGATCATATATACTTCATTATAAAAAGCGAATTCGGATATTTGAAGAATTTATCATAGTGTTTCAAACCGACGGATGTGTGAATATATATAACGGTGATACACATGGTGTGGTTATGAACATGGTATACTACATTTAATATATTTTATCTCTACTCTTATAAAAAATGGAGTTGTTGATGATGGTGTGCCTGCCATCCTGCATTATAGGCCGTCTGATTTATATCTGGCGGATAGCAAGAAAACTATGATGGTTGAAGTTGGCAACAATCATGATTGTAGATTCTTATTGAAATAGAGAAATGAATTCAAATTTATTTCGAATTGGAGCGGTAGTATAGACATTTGGAATGCACTAAAATGTTGGTATGAGTAGGTTACATGCATTATACAGCAAGCGAAAAAATTTAATCGTACATAACATGGATTCATACTCCCTCCTTCAATCTATATAGGGCGTAATGATATTTTTAGGACCACCTTTGACTATTGACAAGATTAATAGTACATGACATGCACAATGTGAAAATTATATCATTGAAAGAACCTTTTATAGACGAATTTAACGGTGTGCTTTGTGTAAGTTGCATGTCATATTTCATTGCTCTAATATTTGGTCAAAGTTAGCATCGAAAAACGCATTAGGCCCTATATAGATGGAAGGAGGTAGTAGCTTTGAATAGCATTTGTATAGTAAAATGGGGCTAGACTCTCTCTTTGTGTGGTGTGAATAGTTTTATTTTTTTCGTTTTCTTTTTGGTTGAGGGAAGTGCGAATTGATTTGGTACGTACAAGTACAATATTACTACATGTTAGGCTTGTCTCTAAAATTCAACCCGCGTCTTGTTATATCCCGAAAATTCAGATATTGTGCTCCCAAAACTGGCGCCTTCACAACCCGCGCCTTGCTATCCTGAAATTACAATGCGCGCGAAAACTCCCTCCAGCTGCCAAATCCCGACACGCGAAATCCCCCTTCTAACCCTGAGCAGAAAGGTCCTCTAGTTCAAATTAGTGGGGGGTACTTTTGTAACACACCCTACATTTTGGACAAGCCGTTCCTAAGTCGTGCTTCACCCTTTCCCATCGCCCCCTTTTCGCCATTAGAAACCCCAGGCCACCATAACCTCTCCGCTCCAGCCGCGAAACCCGACCCTCCTCCGTCCGCCACGTCACCGCTGCCCAGCCGGAGCCTCTTCCCCAACGACGTCATCCACTACAATAGCTCGACGTCCCTCGTCCACCTCCCCATATGAGGATCCGTCGTCCATCTCGCCGTCCCGGCGGTTCAGCTGCCCCATCCTCCACCTCCAAGGAGTTGCTCCGACGATCGCCTCGTCTATCGCGGCAGCTCCATCCCCACAGAGCCGCCTTAACCTGCTCCACCAGAACCGCAACATCCTCACCGACTCCTCGGACAAAGCCGAGGCCTACACGGCGCCACCAAAGAGGTTGTACACTCATCGCATCGCACCTTCTTCTTAACTCGACCTCCCAGTGCCGACGGTGCTCCATCTCGCACCCCCATGGAGTGGCTACCTTGAAGCCGGCGCCGCGGGCGACATCTCCACGGCGTCTCTCCCCCAGTACGAGGCCCCTTCGGCGGCGGCGTCCATACCAGCCGGATCTGCTACTGCTGCTCCAGCTCTCGCTCGATCGCTCGCTCGCCCAGCTACTGCTGCTGCTCTCCCCCTCGCTCGTGCTGCTGCTCTACTCTGATTAAGCCAAACTTCAATCGACTGAATCGACTTTTGGGTAAGTCGATTTTCTGGGATTGAGGGGCTCGCCGGAGTTAAGGAAGAACCACCCGCAGCAGGGACGGGGGCTCGCCGGAGAGGTACCCCACTATCTATCTTAGGGTTCAGGGTGGGGCGGGGGGCCTAGAGGGCTGGCCGGGGCGGCGGTGGTGAGTTGTTTCGGGGCGGCGAGGCGGCGCTGGGGTTGGCGGTTCGGCCAGTGGTGGTTGGTGGCTCAGGGGGGTGCAGGTTGAAGATGAACTGCAGACCCTCCCTAAACTACATGTCAAGTGCCTCTCTGCTACCATTGCATTCTGTTTCGAAAGTAGCATTCAGATTCCACAGTAAATTTCAGTTTCGACAGTTAAGTTTAGAGTCAACAGTTTTTACCTCATCTGTTGTAGTCTGGTGGTTTTTGGTGATGTTAATTTTACATCCATTTTACATCATCTATTGGAGATGCTATTAGAATCCCACTTGAGGTTGACGATGTCTATCTTGTGCTGCTTCAGCCTTGACGTCTTACGGCTCACCGGAGCTGCTCCAACGACAGAACGATACATCACAACAGAGCAGTGCCCTGGACGCCGTCTACAGATTTCTCAGATCTTCCTCCACACCTCCAACAGCCACCTCTGCCTCAACTGCTTCAGCGACCAACCGAATGATGCTGAGGTCGACACGGCTACGGCAAAGAGGTTGTACACTTGTTGCTTCACTTATTACTATACATTCACATCGATCCATTAGGGCTATTTTGGTTCAACGGAAAAACAACGATCCACTGGTTGTTACCATCACTCTAAATTTCTGCATGCTCTCCTTACATAATCTCACCATATTTTTTTCATATGCATGTCAGATATTGTACACAGTCATGCTGAACATGTAGAGAAAAAGACAAGAGTTTTGCGCGGCAATACAATGTCATCCAGACATCGCTTCATGGTGGGTTCAATGGCAAACCCTCCCCACCCCTCTCCAGATTATAATCCAGAGGAAGATATCTATTCTGAGGCGGATTCGGACGCCACTGACCACTCCTATTTACCCCCCAAGGTGTTTGCTCTACCTTGGCATGATGATGTTAGTCATATCATGCATATGTTGCCTTGAAGTGCCTAGTTTTGACATCATATATGTCATCTTCTTAGTTGAGACATGTTCTGTAATGCCGCCTGTTTAGTTTCTATATCATATATGGGAATTATGCAGTCTCATGTCTTTTAGCCAGCCATAATATATGTGAAATGTGCAATGCCATCCTGTTTAACCAGGCATCATATATTTGAATGGCATCTTGACCATCCTTTTCTTCATTACATTTCCATTTGTCGACAATGTTTGTACATTAAACTACTCTTCCTGTGAATCAGCCATTTGGGTGGGACATGGAAAATCTGGAGTGAAAACAAGGCCTTCAGGGCAGACAGTGCTACTCGTCGAAGCAGATCCCTTGTTGGGTCCCGGTAGCTCCTCAGAGATAGATTCAGAGACAGATGACCAGTCCTATTACCCCACTGAGGTGTATGCTCTAACTTGGCACGGTTATACTGCTCATATCATGCATATGGTGTCTTGCATTGCATAGTATAGACATCATATACACAATATTCAACACCATGTTCTTAGTTCAGACATCATATTGAATGCCCTCTGTTTAGCATATCAATCACATATGTGAATTAAATGATGTGATCCTGATTACTTAGATAACATGTAGGTGAACTATGTCATGCGATCATGTTTAGTTATTCATCATATCTTTGAATTATGTTATGCTATGCTATCCATTTTAGATAGACATCATATATGTGAAATTATGTCATGCTATCCGTTTTAGTTAAACAATATACATGTCAACTATTTCATGCCTCTCGGATTTCGTGTTCTGGCAGACCCTTGAGGTTCGAACACTGGGGTGCGCGCGAAGATCTCTCCCCTACCGATCTACGTCCGATCCTCTCGTGCGAACTAAGATGAAAATGATGAAAAACACAAGAGACACGAGGTTTATACTGGTTCGCGCCACCGTTGTGGTGTAATACCCTACTCCAGTGTGTGGTATGGTGGATCGCCTTTGGGCAGATGAGGATCAGTACAAAGGAAGAACAGCCTTGCGAGAGGTGTTCTTGAGCTGGTGCGATGAACTGCTAGGGTGAGTTCAGTCGCCTCTTCCTCTCTCTGCTAGGGTTCTACCAGATTTCCAGTCGTCTCCCTACCCTGTGGTGGCTAGCTCTATTTATTGAGGCCCTGGGCCTCTCCCCGAATAATTGAGCGGGAAGGGCGCTAACAATTGGCCATTTTGAAGGGGAACATCTAGCACAAGTTATCTTGACCAAAGGTGGTCTTCGGCTGCCAAAAGCACTGGTGATGACGCCGTCTTGGGCTCCACAGTGACCTCCATCCTGCCGCTCTGCTGGTCTTGGTCTCGTTGCACCGGAATGGTAACCTTTGCCCGATACCTTGGCCTGTGCTTGCCCCCTTTGCACCAAAGGGGAAACAAGGACTCTGCGTAGGCTGGCGCCCGCCTGGCGCCCGCCTGGTCTTGATTCGTCATGGCTTGCGTCACAGGATCCTCGCGAGGTACCCTTGCATTGATCTCTCCACCTCCTCGCGAGCCTGCCTGATGAGGCCGCTCCTAAGGAAGCTTCCTGTCATCCGCCCCGTGAGGCTTGGCCCCTCGCGAGGGTCTTGAGCTTGGGCTGATGAAGACGGGCTGCGCTGGGCCCCCAACTGAGCCATGGCGCAGGCAGGCAAGTCTGGGGACCCCCATTCCCAGAACGCCGATAGTAGCCCCCAGGCCCAAGGTGCGCGCGGGCTTGGCTTAGTAGAGAAGCGAAGGGGCAAGCACGAAGCGCCGCGGGCCCTAACAGCCTGCGGCCTTGTGTGCCGCGTGGCAGTTGATCGGACATGGGCGTCTACACTTCCCATGACGGCTCGGCAACTACACGACTTGACAAGTTCCTGCATGCAGAGATATGGGTCATGATTACCTGAGGTCATGGTGCTCAGCGGTTGGCCTTCCCCGGCTATAAGTACGGGGCTGCGTGAGCTCGGCCAGTTCACCCCTTTCCGTTACTCCTCCTCTTCTTCTTCCTCATCCTTGCTTCCTCTTGCACCAATGGCACCAATCCGCCGGTTTTCAGCTGAGGAGAAGGGAAAGGCACCCAGAGAGGGTCCTAACCCCCTCCCGCCGAAGAAGCGGCCAATCCTCTTTCGCCGAGACGAAGGCACCTGGCAGGAGGTGTCGAGGCCGTGGTACGAGCGGCCGCCACCTGGGTTTCCGCTGCCCTTGTACGCCCGCGTCATAGGCCCCAGGGTGGAGGGCGCCGAGCAACACCGACAGCGTCGCTGCCGACACCGGCAAGTCACAGTGGGGCGTGTCATCCCCCTGGAGTCCACGCAGAGTGCTCCTCTCACGAGCTTGTGCTCCACGCCGCCATGCCTCCAACTTCATGGATCCGCCTTCCTCCCTCTTTCGCCTTCGAGATTCCGCCGAGCGGGGCCTTGGAGCTCTGGCTGCAGCACGCTGACTGTGGCACCCCTGCAACCGGAGCGGAGGTCGCGGTCGTCGCTCCGGGCAAGGTCTTCATGACCCGGGGTTGGGTGAGATTGCCCGGGTCTTTCACGCGGACGGCGCCTTGGGGATCCATCTTGAATACGACGGCGCCTCCTTGATGTTCTTCAAGGTCTTTGATGCAGAAGGACGCCGGCTGGAATGCTGCCCTAAGGGAAGCGACAAGGGTGACGAACTGGCGAGGACCAGCCCCGCCCGTTGGTCATCCTGCAGCTCCTTAGGCAGCAATGGAGGGACTGAGGGCTTCAGCGGCTCCCCCGAACTCCTCACGACCCCGGAGACGAGCGATGACAACTAAAAGCCTCCGAGCCCGCGCCACGCTCGGAGTGTGGCAGCTGCATCGAGCTGCCGACGGTGCTGATCTAGATGGGATTGGCGCCATCACTGGGCAGCCCACTGTTGATGATGGCGTCGCTTGGGGAGGTGCTGGCAAGTAGCGTCTCTTAGGGTTAGCACCCTTTGTTTCTTGCGAGGAATTAAAGCAACACCTCGCGGGGGCATGTAAGGCGTATGTCGTGCCTTTTGTAAATACTATATCCTTAATATGAATTGGCGTGAGGTGTCTATTCTGTCCCGGCTAAGCTCCCCCTTTCTATCCTCACGAGGACTTGGCGCTCTACGCTGACAGGTCCTAGTCCCCAGGCAAGCTTCAGCCGTCGCTGGTAGGCCAGCTCGCGATGCCGTGGTCAAGGCCAGGAGGTGAGCGGCCCGAGGTCCGGTAAGAGCCCCCGAGTCGCGATGCTCAGGAGGTCCCCTTTAGCGCTCAAGCAATCCTTGCAGGGCGAGAAAGGAAGGTAGCATCGCCGTGACAGAGTTGCACTGGGCGGGGGTGGGAGTCCTGGATTAGGGGGTCTCCGGACAGCCGGACTATCTCCATTGGCCAGACTGTTAGACTATGAAGATACAAGATTGAAGACTTCGTCTCGTGTTCGGATGGGACTCTACTTGGCGTGGAAGGCAAGCTAGGCAATACGAATATGGATATCTCCTCCCTTGTAACCGACCTTGTGTAACCCTAACCCCCTCTGGTGTCTATATAAACCGGAGGATTTTAGTCCATAGGACAACATCAACGACAACATACAATCAAACCATAGGCTAGCATTTAGGGTTTAGCCTCTCTGATCTCGTGGTAGATCTACTCTTGTACTACCCATATCATCAATATTAATCAAGCAGGACGTAGGGTTTTACCTCCATCGAGAGGGCCCGAACCTGAGTAAAACATTGTGTCCCCTGCCTCCTGTTACCATCCGGCCTAGACGCACATTTCGGGACCCCCTACCTGAGATCCGCCGGTTTTGACACCGACATTGGTGATTTCACTGAGAGTTCCTCTGTGTCGTCACTTTTAGGCTCGATGGCTCCTCTGATCATCAACAACGATGCGGTCCAGGGTGAGACCTTTCTCCCCGGACAGATCTTCGTGTTCGGCGGCTTTGCACTGCGGGATAATTCGCTTGGCCATCTGGAGCAGACTGAAAGCTACGCCCCTGGCCATCAGGTCAGATTTGGAAGTTTGAACTACACGGCTGACATCCGCAGAGACTTGGTCTTCGACGGATTCGAGCCACAGCCGAGCGCGCCGCACTGTCATGATGGGTATGACCTAACTCTGCCGCCGAACAGTGCCCTGGAGGCCGCGCCCGCATCAGCTCTGACCCTTAGCTTGGAGCCAACTGCGCCGATCGAGGATGGGTGGCTAGACACCGCCTCGGGGGCTGCGATCTCAACGGCGATCGAGCCGAACACCAACCTCATCCTCTGCGAAGCCCGTGACTCCAAGGTGACGGACTCTTTTCCGGACTCTGAAACTTCCATGCCCCTGCCAATCGAATCCGATTGGGCGCCGTTCATGGAATTCACCGCCGCGGATATCTTTCAGCACTCCCCCTTCGGCGACGTTCTGAACTCACTAAGGTCTCTCTCCTTGTCAGGAGAGCCCTAGCCAGACTATGGCCAACAGGATTGGGATGCAGACGACAAAGAAATTCGACGCCCACCCACCACCCACTTCATAGCCGCTGTCGATGATTTAACCGACATGCTCGACTTCGACTTCGAAGACATCGACGGTATGGACGACGATGTAGAAGACGAACAGGAACCAGCACCTATAGGGCACTAGAAAGACACCTCATCATACGATATATACATGGTGGATACACCCAAAGAAGGCAATGGCGACGAGATAGCGGAGGATGACCCCTCCAAGAAGCAACCCAAGCGCCGACGTCAGCGGCGCCGCTCTAAGTCCTGCCAAAGCAAAAGTGGTGATACCGGCACAGGAGATAATAACACTCCGGATAGTGCCGATGACAACAACAATCCCCTCCAGCAAGATTTAGAGCAGGAGGATGGAAGAGTCAACCCTCGTGAGAGAGTGGCAGACAGAGAAGAGGAGGATGATAATTACATGCCCCCTCCGAAGATGAGGCAAGCCTCGGCGATGACGAATTCGCGGTGCCAGAGGATCCCGTCGAAAAAGAGCTCTTCAAGCGCCGGCTTATGGCCATGGCAAATAGCCTAAAGAAAAACAGTAGCAGCTTCAAGCTGATCAAGATCTGCTAG
This sequence comes from Triticum dicoccoides, assembly GCF_002162155.2. Classification (NCBI taxonomy): domain Eukaryota; kingdom Viridiplantae; phylum Streptophyta; class Magnoliopsida; order Poales; family Poaceae; genus Triticum; species Triticum dicoccoides. Next base: position 589,716,345 of record NC_041384.1, on the reverse strand, counting down.
CTGACAGATGGACTGAAGTCCACGCCGCCGAGGAATATAAACTCGAGCGCCCCTCCAAGAGTTACCCAAAGTGCAGGTTGCTACCCCGACTGGAGGAAGAAGCATATAATGTGGCTGATCGGCCACCTCGTGGCCGTGATAGAGAGGCATTCCAACCAAAAACTCAGCCCACACCCCAACGCCATTCAAATAAAAGGCCATGGGGAAACACGCCAGACCTGGGAGGAGTATTGGAGGACAAAGCAAAGCATGCAAGATCGATCTACGGATCACGAGGGCGCACCACTATGCGAGACGATAAACGTCACGCCAGATACAGTAAAAGTAAATTCGGCCGGGCCGAACATAGCGGGCAAGACCCATTCGAGCTGCGTCGCAACATAGCCCAATACAGAGGCGCCGCACACCCCTTATGCTTCACAGACAAAGTAATGGATCATCAAATCCCAGCAGGTTTCAAACCTGTAAATATTGAATCATACGGCGGCACTATAGATCCTGCGGTATGGATCAAGGATTTCCTCCTCCACATCCACATGGCCGCGGTGATGACTTACACGCCATCAAATACCTCCCTCTAAAGCTCAAAGGACCAGTGCGGCATTGGCTTAATAGCTTGCCAGTAGATTCCATTAGCTGTTGGGAAGATCTAGAAGCCGCATTCCTTGACAACTTTCAGGGCACTTATGTGCGACCACCAGATGCCGATGACTTGAGACACATAATTCAACAGCCAGAAGAATCGGCCAAACAGTTCTAGACTCGGTTCCTTACAAAGAAAAATCAAATCGTCGACTGTCTGGATGCAGAGGCCTTAGCGGCTTTCAAACACAATATCCATGACGAGTGGCTAGCCCGGCACCTTGGTCAGGAAAAGCCGAAATCTATGGCAGCCCTCACGACACTCATGACCCGCTTTTGTGCGGGAGAAGACAGCTGGCTGGCTCACAGCAATAACATGTCAAAGAACCATGGTACTTCGAATACCAAGGACGGCAATAGCAGGTCACGTCGCAACAAACATAAGCGCCGCATTAACGGCAATAACACTGATGATACGATAGTCAATGACGGATTCAAAGGCTCCAAACCCAGTCAGCAGAAAAAGCCATTTAAACACAGTATGCCGGGCCTGTCCAGTTAGGACCGCATACTCGATCGCTCGTTTCAAATACACGGCACCCTCGACAAGCCAGCCAACCACACCAATCGGGATTGTTGGGTATTCAAGTAGGCCGACAAGTTAATTGCCGAAAACTAAGATAAGGGGCCACATAGCGATGACGAGGAAGAGCCCCGGCAGCCGAACACCGGAGGACAAAAGAGGTTCCCCCCACAAGTGCGGAAGGTGAACATGATATATGCAACGCACATCCCCAAACAGGAACGGAAGCATGTGCTCAGGGACGTATATGCGTTGGAGCCAGTCGCCCCAAAGTTCAACCCATGGTCCTCCTGTCCAATCACCTTCGATCGCAGGGACCACCCCACTAGTACCCGTCATGGTGGATTTGCCGCACTGGTCCTAGACCCAATCATTGACGGATTTCACCTCACTCGAGTCCTCATGGATGGCGGCAGCAGCCTGAACCTGCTTTATCAGGACACCATGCGCAAAATGGGTATAGACCCCTCAAGGATCAAACCTACCAACACGACCTTTAAAGGCGTCATTCCAGGTGTAGAAGCCCATTGCATAGGCTCAATTACACTGGAAGTGGGCTTCGGATCCCTAGATAACTTCCGAAGCGAAGAGTTAATCTTCGATATAGTCCCGTTCTGCAGTGGTTATCATGCACTGCTCGGGCGAACCGCATTTGCCAGATTCAATGCAGTACCGCATTATGCATACCTCAAGCTAAAGATGCTAGGACCTCGCGAAGTCATTACTGTCAATGGAAACACAGAACGCTCTCTCCGAACAGAGGAGCACACCACAGCCCTCGCGGCGGAAGCACAAAGCAACCTCTCAAGGCAATCTACCAGTTCGGCGTTTCAAAACCCGGACACCTCCAAGCGCGCTCGGATTAATCAGCAATTAGACCGCCTGGCGCGATCTGAGCTTGTGTAGCAATACGGCCCCCACCCCAGTCCCAGCCAAATGGCGAAATCCGTACCACGCATGAATAATTACACATTAAAAATACCATGGGCGCAGGTAGGGAGGGGGGCACGACTGCGGCACGCCCCAAGACGCGGCCTAAACCGCACTAGGGGCTTCCCGCTTTATCATTTTTTTCTCTCTCTTTTTTTTCTTCTCCAGGACTTTAATCTCTGGAAACCCTGTCCGGCAGCACTATTGCCGAACACATGATGCAGCAACCAAGGAGGCAGAAAGCTACGTCACACCATGGAATTCCCAGGTGGATTATAGCAACGAGCAAAATATTTAATTTAGTACTATTCCTCAGCCTGCCCTTGGAAGGGACACAGTCCCACTTTCTGCTTATAGCACTATCTGTATCATTCTGCTTTAACGCACCTTTTTTAATAAACAATGCATAGCACTGCGCCTATTTTTGCATTCTTGTTTGATATATATGTGCCCATTAATGATGCCTTGCAACCGTACAATTTGGTACAACCGATACACTAGGGGCTTAAGTACCCATAATATGGTGTGAGAAGTCCGAACACTTTCACAAAGTGTGGCACCCGAACTTATAGCATTATAAGCATCGGCTCCGAATCATGTCTTTGGTCAAATGCTGGGTTCGCCCGTCTCCTATGTTTTGGTACCTTACGTTCCGCTCTATCGGCTAAGGTAGCACTAGGAGAACTACTGCGATTGTGCCCTGGTTCTGCTGGGCTTAGCACCTCGGTAGAGAAAGCTAAAACTGACTGTCATGATAAGGCGAGAGACTGGTCGTTGTTCGGCGAGGTTTTCGAGTCCCTAAAGACTTATGCCGCTTAGGGAGAGGGGCCGGCCCTGTCTAGCTTAAAGGCGTGTATCGCGCCCCGAATTCGGCCTTCCGAATACCAGGGGCTTCGCCGAAATTTAAAATTATAGAATTCTATGGCTAAGTGAGAGTGATAAAGCATTATTAGTCCGGTTGCCTTGTTCGCTGTGCTGAGCACCTCCCTCGAAGGACCCAAATATGGGAACAAGAGTGCTGAGGTTTATCCCAAACACCCCAGCACTCGTGGCATGGGGGCAGAAGCCAAGGAGTAGCCATCTCTCAGATTGTATAAACGGCCAAATAGAAGGCAATATTTTAAATTCAAACAAGCGTTGCATAGCGCATATGAAACATGTTTCATAAATACAGGATAAAAACGATCAAGATTCACTCAAATATTACATCTTTGGTGCGCTCGTCCGCTATGAGACGGGCACCCGGCAGAACACCCTCGTAGTACATCTCGGGGTGGCGGTGCTCCTTGCCCTCTGGCGGCCCTTCCTTGATCAGCTTCACGGCGTCGAGCTTGACCCACTGCAATTTCACATGGGCGAAAGCCCGACGTGCACCTTCAATGCAGACGGATCGCTTGACGACCTCCAGCCGCGGGCAGGCATCCACAAGCCGCCTCACCAGGCCGAAGAAGCTGTGCGGAAGGGCGTCGCCAGGCCACAGCCGGACTATAAAGCCCTTCATGGCCTATTCAGCCGCCTTATGTAGCTCGACCATCTGCTTCAGCTGGTCGCTCATTGGCACCGGGTGTTCGGCCTCAGTATACTGAGACCAGAACAACTTCTGCATTGAGCTTCCATCCTCGGCCTGGTAAAATTGTGCGGCATCGGACGCGCCGCGGGGCAAATCTGCGAATGCTCCTGGAGAGCTCCGGATTCGGGTAAGTAATCGGTAATTTACTTTTACATGCTTGCTTTGCATATAGAAAGCCTTACCCGCCGCTATTTTCTTCATTGCGTCGATCTCCTGGAGGGCCTTTTGGGCTTCGGCCCAGGCATTTTTGCGCTCTCGAGGGCCGTGGCAAGCTCAGACCCTCACGTCTTTGAGTCAAGCTCCAACGCCTCGTGCTTCTCCACGAGAGCCTAGAGCTCTTGCTGCACCTCGCCCACCCGAGCCTCGTGCTTCTCCCGCTCGGTGCGCTCCTTGGCCGCTTTATCTTCGGCCATAGACAGCGCTTGCCTTAGGGTCGCCACTTCGGTCGCGGCCCCTGGCAAATTCATGATAATCCTGTCATTCTGCAATCGCATTCTTTTTATACATATACATAGACTAGGTACTACTTACCTTTATTCTCCTCGAGCTGCCTCTTGGTAAGGCCGAGCTCGTCCTTGGGCCCTTTAAGGTCCTGCTTCATTACGGAAACCTCCACACTCAGTGCGGCAGACGCCAGCAGCTAAGCCTGTATATGCATATTGACATACTTCTATTAGACTCCTACGATATTGTTTGATCCTCTATTTCGCTTTTCTTTGTGAACACCGAACAGAGCATCAGGGGCTACTGTCTATGCAGTAATATTTTTCCTATACTTTAAACACTTACCTCAAAGCCTGTTAGAAGGCTGACACATGCTTCAGTCAATCCGCTCTTAGCGGACTGAACCTTCTAGATCACCCCACTCATAATAGTGTGGTGCTCCTCGTCGATGGAAGCGGTGCGAAGCGCTTCCAACCGATTGTACGACGCCTCTGGATGGACAGAGGTCACCGGTGCAGGCATCTTGCCCCCCTTAGAAGGAGGCCTCCTACCCGAGCCCGGAACCACTGGAGGTTCCAGCGTGGTGTTCGGTTGAGGGCCGAACTCGGAGCTTTCAGGGGCCCCGTCCCCTTGGCTCCCGGAGTCCGGAAGGTCGCCTTTAGGCGCCTCCGGGACTGTCTCCCCTCGACCTGGTGCCTCTTGAGACAGCACCTCGGCGTCGTCAGCAGGATGAGGGGAGGTGGCGGTCAGGACTGGATCGCTATCCATGTCTGACGAGCCCAGTGAGCCGTCCGATGATACATCGAGATTGGCTCGTGGCGGCCTGCATGACCATGTTCGGCATTAGGGAAAGTAGTGTGGCAAAGCGATACTATGACTTACTCTGGTATCCGAATACTTATGACTTCCCCAGGGGCTTGGCCCTGGGTAGCCACTCGTCTTCGCTGTCAGCGGCGGTGGTGGAGTGGTCCGTAGGGAGGGTCCGCCCTTTCTTGGACCCTCCGGCCTCCCCGGTTGGGGCGGCCTCCCTTTTCTTATCTCCCCCGACTGGAGGAGGAGCATCCTCTCCTGCCTCCTCGTCTTCGGGGGAGGATTGCACCGTGGAGTCCCCGGGTGGTAAATCCAGTGACGCCTGGCGTCGGGAACTCTTTCCGGTTCTCTTGGCCTTCTTTGTCTTCTCCAGCACCGTATAAGGAGCCGGAGTCAGCATCTTTGTCAAAAGAGCGGTTGCTGGGCCTTCGGGCAAAGGAGCCGGACAATCCATCTGTCCGGCCGTCTCCTGCCAATCCTATCAAAGGCACGGGAGTTTAGATCCCGCGTGGAGCCAATCTATGAAAAACATCTATCTTGTAAGAGGTAAAAACAGCTTACCGCGCTGGCTTGGCGCTTTGCGCTGAATCCGCGATCCTCAGTAGCAGGAGGAGGGACCTCGGCGCTCTTGAAAAGCACCCTCCAGGCATCTTTGTGAGTTGTGTCAAAAAGCCTGTTTAGAGTTCGGTGCTGCGCCGGGTCGAACTCCCACAAGTTGAAGGCCCGTTGTTGGCACGGGAGGATCTGGCGGATGAGCATGACCTGGACTACGTTGACAAGCTTGAGCTTCTTGTTCACCATGCTTTGAAGACATGTGTGGAGTCCGGTCAGCTCTTCCGAACTACCCCAGGACAGGCCCTTCTCTTGCCAGGTGGTGAGCCGGGTGGGAAGCCAGATCGGAACTCGGGGGCCGCTACCAATGGAGGGTCGCGCGGCTCGGTGATGTAGAACCACCCCGACTGCCACCCCTTTATTGTCTCCACAAAGGAGCCCTCGAGCCATGTGACGTTGGGCATCCTGCCCACCATGGCGCCTCCGCACTCCGCCTGGCAGCCGCCCACTACCTTCGCCTTGACATTAAAAGTCTTCAGCCATAAGCCAAAGTGGGGCTTGATGCGGAGGAAGGCCTCACACACGACGATAAACGCCGAGATGTTGAGGATGAAGTTCGGGGCCAGATCGTGGAAATCTAGGCCATAGTAGAACATGAGCCCCCGGACAAATGGGTGGAGAAGAAATCCCAGTCCGCGGAGGAAATGGGTGAGAAACACCACCATCTCATGGGGCCTGGGGGTGGGGATGAGCTGCCCCTCATCTGTAAGCCGGTGCGCGATGTCGTCGGGCAGGTATCCGGCTCCCCTCAGCTTCTTGATGTCTCCCTCCATGACGGAGGAGACCATCCACTTGCCTCCCACTCTGGACATGGCTGGAGTAGGTTGAGGTGGGGAATGCGGACTTGGGCGCTGGAGCTCGAGTGCGCCAAAACGGATAAGCAAAGGAGGAAGAAGGCATGGATGAAAAGGTGAATCCTTATCCCTTTATATGGGCGGCCGAAACTAAGCACCCCCACTAGCCTAGTAAAACTCGCTTGTCCCCCAAGCGCCGTAATTGATGGCACGGTTGGGTTGCCCACACCCGTATTGATGAGAATCCCGTAATCAGGGGACATGATCTCTGCCTTGACAAGACGTGTCAAAAAACTGCCTCACGTTATGTGCGGGGCTAGTTAAAAGAAACGGTTTGAATAATCACTGGGCCGTGATGTAATGTCATATTGCCTAAATAAGTCAGCAAATCGGATCTATGAAATATTATTCTCTCTACGGTGGTATGTGGAACTTGTTTTGCAGGGTCGGACACTATCCTTACATTCGAAATTCTTCCGTGGTGTATTCGGAGGAGGAACCCGCCTTGCAATGCCGAAGACAATACTGCGCGCCGAACTCATCATCATTGCAAGCCTGGTTCAGGGGCTACTGTGGGAGTCCTGGATTAGGTGGTCTCCGGACAGCCGGACTATCTCCATTGGCCGGACTGTTAGACTATGAAGATACAAGATTGAAGACTTCGTCTCATGTCCGGATGGGACTCTACTTGGCGTGGAAGGCAAGCTAGGCAATACGAATATGGATATCTCCTCCCTTGTAACCGACCTTGTGTAACCCTAACCCTCTCCGGTGTCTATATAAACCGGAGGGTTTTAGTACGTAGGACAACATCAACGACAACATACAATCAAACCATAGGCTAGATTCTAGGGTTTAGCCTCTCTGATCTCGTGGTAGATCTACTCTTGTACTACCCATATCATCAATATTAATCAAGCAGGACGTAGGGTTTTACCTCCATCGAGAGGGCCCGAACCTGGGTAAAACATTGTGTCCCCTGCCTCCTGTTACCATCCGGCCTAGACACACAGTTCGGGACCCCCAACCCGAGATCCACCGGTTTTGACACCGACAGTGGGAATTTAGCACTGCGTTGGTCTAGCTATTGCGAGGGCGCGACTTATCTTGTGCGTCTGACGTAGTTCCTCGGAGAGGCGCCCGGCCCGAGAGGCGGTGGCCGAGGTACTGCTGGGCGAGGCCCTCGCGAGCTTCTTCCCACTTCCCCGCACTTTCCTTAACGCTCTACGTCCTCAGGTCCCGGCCCTCGAGCGAGCTTAGCCGCCGCTGGTATGACAGGTCGCGATGCCGTGGGTCAAGGCTAGGGGTGAGGGCTGGAGAGCCAGTAGGAGCCCATGAGTCGCGATGCTCAGGTACCCCCCCTTTAACGTGCAAGCGGTCCGTGCCGAAGAGTGGGAGAGAGAGCTCACGATGTCCCCAACGTTGCTCCTGGAGTAGGTCCTGCACACCAATCATGAGGAGAAACAAGGCCTATCGTTACGGTCACCGGCCAACCTATGGTCACTCCGAGGGAGCGGTCAGGGCACTGAGGGCCTGGTGAGGTGGTGCCGTGCGGGGCTGCCGTGGCTAGAGCTCGACCACTCAGGTTTATCAACGCTGCGGGGACGGACCCGTGCGCACGTGTCGTGCCAGAGCGAGCGGCTCTTCAGATAGGCGTCGATCGAGTAGGTGATTAGGTCAGGTATGTTAAGCACATAGGAAATCCAATTTCAAGCAAGCGCAGGTAAAAGCAACCGCCGCTGGGTCGGGCCCGAGCAGCGTGGGGATGATGTAGCCTAACGGGCGCCCCAACAAGGTAAATAAAGAGCATAACCAAAATGGATACATGCCGTGGGGACAGACCCGCGCGGCCTGGGAATGGTGTAGCCCTGTGGGCGCTCCCAGCTGAAGGTAGAACTCTGAAAGATGTCACCTGGTGCTGTTGAAGATGAAGTGATGCTGAGGAAGTGAGCGATGCACGGTGAAGACATCGGCCCTCATGAGCCCCCAGGCCCAGGGGCCTCAGGAGGCTCTGGTGGTACGTGCAGGTCTTCGGGGACCATCGCCACCTCCGCCAGGACCGCGCGATGCCCGACCTCTTGAGCCTCCAGAATGCTCCTCAACAGGCGCTGATGTGCAGCGACCGTGCTCGGCAGGCCGAAGGGCATGCCAACGTAGCTGTGAGGTGGTCCCTGACAGCGCCCTACGGCCGAAGGCCATAGGCGCTCCTGGGACGCGGCTTGGTTGAGCCCTGGTACGTCGACGTAGACGCGTAGTCCTCCATCCTCGCCTGGATGTGGGGCCACGGCAGGTAAGCGGCGCCTGCCGCGCATGACTCTGGACTCTTGTAGCTCATGGGTGTTCCTTGCGATGAACTCTTGAGGGTTTGGTCTCCTCTGACTTGCGCCTTCCTGAGGGAAGCGTGCTTGAAAGCACCCCTCCAAGTGGTGCCCGAGCGCCTCCCCCACGACCTTGGCAAGGTCGGCGGCTCTCCAAGAGAGAGCCCCTGAGCCCTGCCTGATGAGGGCGCCGGGCGCGCCTTCCTATGCGTGAGAGGGCGACGCTCCCTCATCGGGCGCGAATTCTGACGCAATACCTCCAGAGGTGCCTGCCTCCTTGTGGCTCGGGCCAGGTGAGGTCTTCTTCTTCTTGAGGGTCGCCTCGGGAGGCCTCCCACTCCTATGATCTGGGTCTTCGATTGCTGCGGCTTGGAACGCACGCTCAATCGAGCACACTGCGTCCCTTTCTTCACAGAGTATGGTGATGACTCCACTGCTTCCTGGCATCTTGAGGACATTGTAACCATGGTGAGTCACTACCATAAACTTGGCTAGGGCTGGGTACCCGAGGATGGCGTTGTACGGCAGACGGATGTGAGCAACGTCGAAGTCGATGAGCTCGGTGCGGTAGTTGTTGCGTTGCCCGAAGGTGACCGGAAGGCGAACCTGCCCAATTGGAACAGTGGAACCATCGGTGACTCCTGAGAAAGGCTTGGTCGGCTAAAGCTGGTCGTACGGCACTTGGAGATTGTCGAATGTCTCTACGGACAGGACGTTGAGTCCTGTCCCGCCATCGATGAGGGTCCTGGTGACCTGCACATTGCTGATGACTGGGGAGCAAAGCATCGGGAGGACTCCGGCCGTTACCGCACACATGAGCTGGTCTGCGGAACTGAACGTGATCGTGCACGAAGACCACCTGAGAGGGCGCGTGGCATCAAGCTTGAGAAGGACTGCATTCACCTCGCGAGCAAACTGCTTGAAGATGCGCTGTGAGGCTGGGGCCTGGGTGCCACCCAAGATGCAAGCAATTGCACGCGGCTCTTGGAAGCCCCCAGCCCCATCGTCTTGGTGTTTGTCTTCGTTCCTCCTTGGTGGAGGCGGCAGAGGAGGGAGGCCTGCGTTGCCGTGTGGGTGGCCCTCACGAGGATGGTCCCTCCAGCCTCCCTCGCGAGGCTGGTCCTACCAGCGGTCCTCACGAGGGTGGTCACGCCATCCCTGGCGAAGGCCGCGGTCTTCCCATCATCCGCCACCTCTTCCTCCTCCTCGGCCATAGCCCCTGTCGTTGCACTCTGGGCATCGGCCGATTCGCCCATCTCGCACGGCTCTGAGCTCTTGACATTCGTTGGTGTTGTGGGTGTGGAGGTCGTGGTACACGTAGTACCGTCCGCCCTTGGATGACTCAGGCTGATCCCTGCCTCGCTTGGTGTCCGGTTCCGCTGCTAGCATGGCAGCCCCTTGCGCTTCACGTCTTTGGTCTTGAGCTTCTTTTCTTCCGGGTCGGCTGCCGGGAGATCGAGGAGGGAAAGACGCCCTTCCTCAGCCCTGGCGCACTTGGTCGCCAAGTTGAACAGCTCTAGGGATGTGCATAGGTCTTCATGGATTACTAGCTCTTCCTTCATCTTGACATCGCGCATGCCGTCGGAGAAGGCTGAGATGATAGCTTCTTCAGTTACCTTGGGGATCTTGAGGTGAGCGTAGTTGAAGCGCTGGATGTACTTCTGCAGGGTTTCTCCTGGCTGTTGCTCGATGCGGCGCAGATCGCTCATGGCCGGGGGCTGGTCGCGAGTGCCCTGGAAGTTGGCGATGAAGCGGGTACGCATCTTGCTCCAGGAGGAGATCGTGCCGGGAGCCAGGTTCAGGAGCCAGGTGCGGGCGCCATCCTTGAGCACCATGGGGAACCAATTCGCCATGACCTTTTCGTCTCTGTTTGCGGCTACGATGTCCAGCTCGTAGAGCTGCAGGAACTCCACGGGGTCTGCTGTGCCATCATAGCGGGGAGGGAGGTCAGGCTTGAACTTGCCTGGCCATGTGACGCCGCGCAGCTCGGGGGTGAAGGCAAGGCAGCCCGCCGTGGCCACCGGCGCCCTTTGCTGGTGCTGGACTTGTTCTTGTGGGTCACCACGTGCCGCCACTGGGAGCAGCGCGGGGTCTCGTCGTGGAGGTCCTGGGGCGCGATCTTGGCACGCCAGCGCTGGGAGCACGCGACCACCTTCCCGGGGACGTGGGATCTCTTGGCAGCTCCCTTCCTGTTGCGCAGGCGCCAGACGTGGAAGGTCCCGCCCTGGGGCTGCACGCCTTGGACCTAAGGCACCTTCTAGGGGAGGATGCGGCGGAGGCACCTCCTGATCCTCGCCCCATGCACGGGACGGAGGGCGAAGCAGTGAGAGGAACTGCAAGGGGGAGCCCCTTGCGGCACTGACGAGCTCGGTCATGCGGGCGAGCCAGTCCTCATAGAGGTCTTCGACGGGGCGATAGTGCAGGAGCTCCCGCGCCAAGAGCAGTGAGGCATGTGCATCCATGGGTGCGCGACGGGCGTGGGAAGACGAGTCAGCTGGAGTCAGCGACGGGGTGGTGGTGCAGCCATCCCACCACACTGAAGGATGCTGGGACGAGGCCTGCTGCTTGTTCCCCGCCGGGCTGGTGGCGGCATTGGCGGGGGCGACGAGGAACGACGAGGGGGTCCGCCGACGGGCGCCGTTTGGGCGACGCGAGTGGCGCGATCAGCCCGGCGCTCGGCGCGAGCCCGACGAGTGTCAGCCATCGACACGACAAAAGACCACACACGAACAGCGGAAGAAAGATTCCCGCGCACCCCTACCTGGCGCGCCAAATGTCAGATTTCGGGTTCCGACAGACCCTTGAGGTTTCAACACTGGGGTGCGCGCGGAGATCTCTCCCCTACCGATCTACGTCCGATCCTCTCGTGCGAACTAAGATGAAAATGATGAACAACACAAGAGACACGAGGTTTATACTGGTTCGGGCCACCGTTGTGGTGTAATACCCTACTGCAGTGTGTGGTATGGTGGATTGCCTCTGGGGCAGATGAGGATCAGTACAAAGGAAGAACAGCCTCGCGAGAGGTGTTCTTGAGCTGGTGCGATGAACTGCTAGGGTGAGTTTCAGTCGCCTCTTCCTCTCTCTCTGCTAGGGTTCTACCAGATTTCCAGCCGTCTCCCTACTCTCTGGTGGCTAGCTCTATTTATATAGGCCCTGGGCCTCTCCCCGAATAATTGAGCGGGAAGGGCACCAACAATTGGCCATTCTGAAGGGGAACATCTAGTACAAGTTATCCTTACCAAAGGTGGTCTTCGGCTACCAAAAGTACTGGTGATGACGTCGTCTTGGGCTCCACGGTGACCTCCATCCTACCGCTCTGCTGGTCTTGGTCTCGTTGCACCGGAATGGTAACCTTTGACCGATACCTTGGCCTATGCTTGCCCCCTTTGCTCCAAAGGGGAAACAAGGACTCTACGCAGGCTGGCGCCCGCCTGGCGCCCGCCTAGTCTTGATTCGTCACGGCTTGTGTCACAGGATCCTCGCGAGGTAACCTTGCATTGATCTCTCCTCCTCCTCGCGAGCCTGCCTGATGAGGCCGCTCCTGAGGAAGCTTCCCGACGTCCGCCCCGCGAGGCTTGGCCACTCGCGAGGGTCTTGAGCTTGGGCTGATGAAGATGGGCCGTGCTGGGCCCCCACCTGAGCCACGCCGCAGGCCGTAGGCAGGCAAGTCTGGGGACCCCGTTCCCAGAACACCGACAATGCCCTCTTTTTTCCACACTATCTATTGCATCTGTCTCTAATACAATGTCTGTACATTCAACCATGTTTCCTATTTATCAACCATTTGAATTGGAGCGGGTGATGCCAGTATCTAGCAGACTAAAAACATGGTCTTCAAATAAAACAGTGCTACCTCTTGGTGGATATAGCACCATGGTTGTACATGCACAAGAACCAGCCCTACCGCACATAACCCAAACTCTCACAGATTGTACCCCTACTACGATGGATAGAGAACCAGCTTCACCCAATCTAACCCCAACCCCAGCCGATAGTAACCCAGTTCCTGTTGACACAACACCATCTCCACCATAGAGCTCCCAAACAAGAGCAGTTAGTAAGGCAGCTCCAGTGCCCAAAGGGCCAGTACTATCATGGCGAACCCCAACTCCACCAGTTAGTACGCCTATTCCTGTGGAGGAAGCACAACCAGCTAGTCGTAGTTTAGCATCTATCGCATTTGATGTTGTTAAATCGTATGTGCCTATCTTCCCATCTTGGAAATATTATACTGAAGATGAAGGAAAATCTGAGTTGCAGGTGTTTGTCCAGGAGTTATGTGTAAGTAATGTTATTCATGGTAATTACTTTGCTTCGTTCCATACATCCTACCTCCATGATGGTTAGAATACAGAAAAATTTCCCATTTTTCTCTATAGAGAAGGACCAATTTGGAAACTCGGGATGAGGTAACCGGTGCTAATACCTCTGCTATCTTCAAGAATGCTTGGTGGCAGTATACCTGAAGAAAACGTACTTCACCGGCAAAGAAACTCATCAAATTCCCTTACGTTCTCCTGAGACACATTTACTGGACGATGACTGGGAACGCCTTGTTCTGTACTGGTCCCGAACCAAGAATGTGGTAAGGTCTATGAGCTCATTTTCTATTTTTAAGTATTATATTCTTGCGTCTTACTGTACTCTGTTCATGTAGAACAAGTGCCTAAACCTGAAGAACAACTATTCTAATTTAAGATTCCATTGCTACCATTGGACATAGATATATGTTTGTTTGATGCTTTTATTATTTACTAGTACTTGGCAATAGAAGACTTGGTAGTTTAATCCTGTCCACCTTACTATTGAACTGGTTCACCGAAATGAATTTCATATACTAGTACATGCTAAACTTGTTATGTGTCTGCTTGTTTCTTCTTTTAGAATGCTGACATAATATTGGGGAAGAGTGCCTTATTAAGCAACGGTAAAGGAAGTAATGCAGATAAGGTTCAGGATAGTGACACATCCTGTCTTGGTTTAGTGTTGGAGTTACTGGCCACTACCGCTTGCACAAGCTATTCAAACTCACTTCCTGAATCAGTTCGGTTTCTTGAGTCTCAACTACAAGCTGAAAGACATCGTTCAGCTGTGCTGCGACAAGAAGCGGAAGGACTGCGGAAGTCCCTGGAGCATTCATATGCATACTTTTTGGTGCAACAGCAAGCGTTGGAGGATTTTAGCGCCAAACAGGACAAAGCTAATCAGCTTGCTAAGCTTATTGCCAGCATGGTGGATACCCATGATAACGTTTCTTGAGCTCTTCTGAAGTTGTTTCAGTTATGCCCTTGTTTTGCTGCCGCGTTTATTTGCACTGGTGGCCAATTTTGACGGCCAGTGTATATGATATGCTGCTTTGTTCCCTATATTTGCACTGGTGGCGAACTTTGATGCCTAGTGGATGTAATATGTGTAATAGCCGTGATAGCCTAGCGTTAGTTGCTTGCTTATTTATTTACTTGTTGTCTTGTTTATTTGTTTGCTTGTAGTCATTGCAGTTCTTTTTCCACGGTTAACTAGTGGCTGCAATAATCTATTTTTTAAAACTAGGCCACAATAACCATGGGCTAATATTTACTATAGTGACACTGGGCCTCCTACGGGACGTAGAAATAGTGGGCCTTCTACGGGTCGTATAAACAGTAGGCCTTCTACGGGCCGTAGAAACAATGGGCCTTCTACGGGCCATATCATCAATGGGCCTTATACGGGCCATATGATCGATTGGCCAAACATGGGCCAACAACAGGCCGCATTATGGCCGTAAACGGGCTAGAGTTGGAATCGTCCGTTCATGGGCCGACCGTAGCGGGCCATCATTAATAGGCCGTATTTGATGACGCTATGAAAACGTCCCAACGTATTAATGGACCACAAAATGGGCCGACTGTAACCACGGGCTGAATTTGGCCCACAAGCAGAAAATGATAGTGATGGGCCGTAAGTAAATGAATGCTGGAAATGAGCCCAAGAATAAATGGGCTCTGAGAAGGTCGAAAGATAACATGGGCTGGAAACGGCCCAATGGAATAACGGGCCATTAATAGGTATAAAGTGATACACTATTCATTATGGGCCAGTTTCACCACCGGCCGTTAAAAGGCCAAGAGTTACATAGGGCCTCATATGGGCCGAAAGACGTCATGGGCCTGATACGTCTCCAATGTATCTATAATTTTTTATTGCTCCATGCTATATTATCTACTATTTTGGACTATATTGAGCCTTATTTTCTACTTTTATATTGTTTTCGGGACTAACCTATTAACCGGAGGCCCAGCTCAGCATTGCTGTTTTTTGCCTATTTCAGTGTTTCGAAGAAACGGAATATCAAACGGAGTCCAAACGGAATGAAACCTTCGGGAACGTGATTTTTTCACCAAACGTGATCAGGGAGACTTGGACCCTACGCCAAGGCATTAGAGAGGCGGTCACAAGGGTGGGGGGCGCCCCCCCTAGGGCGCGCCCCCTGCCTCGTGGGCCCCTCGAAGCTCCACCGACGTACTTCTTCCTCCTATATATACCTACATACCCCCAAACGAACAGAGAAGGAGCCAAAAACCTAATTCCACCGCTGCAAATTTCTGTATCCACGAGATCCCATCTTGGGGCCTGTTCCGGAGCTCCGCTGGAGAGGGCCGTCATCACGGAGGGCGTCTACATCATCATAGATTCTCCGATGAAGTGTGAGTAGTTTACCTCAGACCTTCGGGTCCATAGTTAGTAGCTAGATGGCTTCCTCTCTCTTTTTGGATCTCAATACAAAGTTCTCCCCCTCTCTCGTGGAGATCTATTCGATGTAATCTTCTTTTTGTGGTGTGTTTGTTGAGACCAATGAATTGTGGGGTTATGATCAAGTCTATCTATGAATAATATTTGAATCTTCTCTGAATTCTTTTATGTATGATTGGTTATCTTTGCAAGTCTCTTCGAATTATCCGTTTGGTTTGGCCAACTAGATTGGTAGTTCTTGCCATGGGAGAAGTGCTTAGCTTTGGGTTCGATCTTGGGGTGTGCTTTCCCAGTGACAGAAGGGGCACCAAGGCACGTATTGTATCGTTGCCATCGAGGATAACAAGATAGGGTTTATTTCATATTGCATGAATTTATCTCTCTACATCATGTCATCTTGCTTAAAGCGTTACTCTGTTTTTAACTTAATACTCTAGATGCATGCTGGATAGCGGTCGATGAGTGGAGTAATAGTAGTAGATGCAGAATCGTTTCGGTCTACTTGTCACGGACGTGATGCCTATATACATGATCATGCCTATATATTCTCATAACTATGCTCAATTCTGTCAATTGCTCAACAGTAATTTGTTCACCCACCGTAGAATACATATGCTCTTGAGAGAAGCCACTAGTGAAACCTATGGCCCCCGAGTCTATTCTCATTATATTAATCTCCATCACTTTAATCTTGCTTTGCTTTTTACTTTGCATCTTTATACCAAAAATACCAAAAATATTATATCTATCAGATCTCACTCTCGTAAGTGACCGTGAAGGGATTGACAACCCCTAATCGCGTTGGTTGCGAGTAGCTATCATTTTGTGCAGGTACGAGGGACTTGAGCATGGCCTCCTACTGGATTGATACATTGGTTCTCAAAAACTGAGGGAAATACTTACGCTACTCTGCTGCATCATCCTTTCCTCTTCGGGGAAATCCAACGCAAGCTCAAGAGGTAGCAGGGCCATACATGGGCCAGAAGTGAAAACGGGCTGGAATCATATTGGATGGCCCAGATGATGCTACTGGGCCTAATTCGGATAGGGTGTAACGGGCCTTGGGTTAGCGGGCTGTAAATGGGCTATATGTGAACAGGCCGTTAACAGGCTTTCCATGGGCCGGCCCGCCACCTTTTGACCAAGTCAAACAGGCCGGCCTTTTCACAGGAAAGGGCCTCTGTTGGGTCGTGCCACGTGTCGACGTATCATCGGCGCCTATCTGACCCACTGACGAGCTGACACGTGTTTCGTCCGGCCAATAAGAATTTTACACGTGGAAATTTCCCATTGGTCGGGGCTGTTAACGGGTTATCAGATCTAAAACCCGACCCGATAGCTTAACGGTGTTCCGTTACGGTGGATGTCACGTGTCGGTCACCCTTGACGAACGCACTTCTGTGACACGCGATTTATCGTCATGGAAGTGGACACTTCCGTGATGATAATTTTTGTAATGTCATGGAACACTTCTACGACAGCACAGGTATGACTATCTTGATTCTGTCATAAATTTGTCATGGATGTGCATGCATGAAAAAAAAAGCGACCTACTGTGACAAACACGTATATCACGGAATCGTTGTTGTCCTAATGCAGTAAAAGAGAGCAGGAGCGAGAGAGTGGGATTGTATCGGAATGAACAAGGGGGTTTTGCTTGCCTGGCACTTCTGAAGATAACATTGAGTCTTCATCAGTGTCAACGATCACATCATCGGTATCACGTCTATCGAGAGGGGACAATTACCGGCAAATACAGAAAAACATGATCAATGCAATGCACAATATGATGCATGCTATGACATGGCAATATGAATGTGTTTTGGGCTAATGCACCTAAAACCAGATTAAATGAAGTTGGTTTGAATCCAAGATTCAAATTCAAACTCCATATGTGGTTATTTAAATGTCATTCACTTCATTTGTCCTAAACAGTAGTGATAAGTTGTTCTAACATGCATGAAAATGGTACAGATGGATTCCTTGAATTTTTCTGATAATTTTTCATATATAAATTATTTAATTTGGAGTTACGGTTGAATTTCTATGATTTTTAGAAGTTTTAGGCATTTTCTGGAATTAATAAATCATTTAAGAATTATTTAAATTCCAGAAAACATTTACTGCATCAGCAGTGCGTCACCGTGACGTCAGCAGGTCAACAGACGCTGCTGCTGGTCAAACCTGACGTGTGGGGGCCACACGTCAGTGACACAGGGTTGTTTAACTCACTGACAGGTGGGACCGGTCAACGGCCACGTCAGCTAGGTCAACTCCGACGCGTGGGGCCATTTGTGGTTAACTTAAACTAAACAGGGATTAAACCGTGGTTAGTTAAGGGCGTGGGGCCCATATGTCATCGACACGCGACACTGACTAAACGCAATTAGCACCTAAGCTAATGGTGCCACGTCAGCTACCGGAGACCAGCCGGCGGCGACCACAGGACACGGCGGGGGCACGCCGGACTTACGCTAGAGGCGTCAGCTTGGCGCGCTGAGGGCACCAGGGGATGGCCCTTGCTCTCGCGCATCCAGAGGACCAAGTGGGAGGTCGTGGGGTCGCCGGAACTCATGCCGACGACGAGCTTTGGCGGCGATGGTGTTCGGTGGTGCTCGGGCGCGTCGCTACGGTGCATCAGTGAGCAAATGGAGAGGCTGGGCAGCACCTGCTAGACATGGGGAGCACTAAGAGCAGCACAGTGAGGCCAGGGGAGCACGGAGGCTATGCGTGCAGCAGCAATGGCGGACGGTGGCTTCGGTGCTCGTGGGGAACGGCGCTACGGTACGGAGGAGAGCATGCTGAGTTAGGGGAGAAGGTCAGTGGCTCACGGCGATGACGAGGGGACGCTCGGCGAGGTCGGGGACGGTCCGGAGCCGACGAATTTGACGAAGATGGCCGGCGGTCCTGAGGTTGAAGAAGACATCGTGGGCGGTGTTGCGGCACGTCCGGGGCCTTGTGGCTCGGTGGGGAGAAGGAGGGGGTCGAGGCGGAGCTCGTGGGTGTGTCGGAGAGGCTCGGGGGTGGCGGTGGCCGCGAGGGAGCTCGTCGGTGGCGGCGGCTCCGTTCGGGCGAGTGAGAGAGAGAGGTCCAGGGGAGAGGATGAGGACGCGGGAGAGTGAGGGAGAGAGGCAGGGAGGTGCGTGGCGTCGCTAGGAGGGGCCGGGGAAGAGCCAGGCAGGCAGGGAGGGAGGAGGTGGCCGGCGCGGGGCGGCCACGCGCCTCCGTCCTTATGGCGAGGGAGGAAGACGACAGGGAGGAGGCGGTGGTGGGCTGGGCCGCTGCTGGGCTGCACAGTGTTGGGCTGCGGGTGGGCTGCCAGGTAAGCTGAGGTAAGTTCTCTCTCTCTGCTTTTATTTATTGTTTCCTATTTTGTTCTGTTTTGTTTTGGTTTAGTAAAAATACTAAACCATTTTATAAAATCCTGAAAATAGTTATGTGGCTAGAGTTAAAATATACCAAACCACATAAAATGTTCCAGTAATTATTGGATATATATTATTTATATATCAAATATATATCCAATGCAAATATCTATTCATTTAATTCAAAGGCCCAAAATAATTAACTCTGAGATACCAAAAATATTGTTTTGAGTTTTACCTCTTTGCAATATTTTCAGAGACTAAGAGGAACATTTTCTTGGACTTCTTTGAGGAGATTTTAATGTTGATCATTTTTAGAAGGTTTCTGAGGCTTTGAAAATTCCTCAATTCAAATTTCATTTGAATTAAAACATGATGCTCACATGAGGTCTAGCCTAGTGCATAACAGGACCAGGGATGTGACAACTCACCCCCACTAAACAAAAATCTCGTCCCGAGATTCGAGCGTAGGGTAAGGTGAAGGGGGAACGCAACTAGTACAATCTTCACGATCCAGGTTGCACTTCATAGGAACGTTGATTCGATCACCATCATTGTCTTGAAGTCTTGCTCTGAGAAATCCTGTCAACATGACATGGAGGGAAGAAGGAGACTCTAGAAGGGTCGATCTTCTCGAAGATCGAACAACTCAGGATTAACTCACGGAATGAGACATAGCAACATCTCTCGAGCTGAGAGACGAAGCACACCCCTAGAGGAATGGAGTGGAACAAATGACGGAGGTTTACCAGGTGGACTACAATTCCACACTTACTAGGGTGGTAAACGGTTGTCACGTAGCGAGGAGTTGAGTTGCCATGATACCATAATGATGCACCTTAGGGAAGGTGACTCGTAGAAATATCCCCTTAAGTGGCAAAAATAATTACCTTTGATTCAAAGATCATTGAAACTCTTTATACCAGCCTAAGGCAATCACAAGCGATCATTTGGAGGGGGTCGGTAGAATGGCACATTGGCGGTGCAAGCTGGGAACAGAATGCAAATGCTGGGAATGATTCTGGTAACTGGGGAAGAACCCAGCAATAGAGAGTAAATTCACTGTTTGAAAGGTCATAACATTGCCGAGGAAACTGAGAGCATTCCAGTTAGTGCCGATGATAACACGTAGCGCTTGTGCGTGCTCTCAAGAACTTGAGCATTTCCACAATCATCAAGGTTTTACCAACATCCGTGTCAAGGATCCTGGCAACACAACATACTACCATGATGAATGGTGATGGAGGATGCAGATGCAAAGGAAGATAACACCTTCTCAGATTTCACCCTTGGCGGGGCCAAGGAAATAGAATCTGGATGATCGACCGAGAGACATTTAGCACTCCGCTTCTAATGTTCTCCTTGATGTGCTAGTGTAACCCATTCATAGATATGGTTTGATATCTAGAACATCAAGTAAAAAGGTCGGACTTCGGAACACAGAAATCCATAGGGCAACTAGGGAGTAAATCCTACGAAATCCCTATGGGGAGGTGGCCAACTTCCTCAAATCAAGATACTACAACAGGAGGTCTTCCGGCTGGGTGTGTTGGCCACGACATCCACCTTATCGGTTATCGAGAGACCAATATTATAGTTCTTGGGGAAATGTTCCAACCATCATATCTGCCTGAGATTCAGATCTGGTTGGTGTCAGGATATTCCAGGCTCATCGAGTCTAGGAAGAAAAATGAAAGTTTGCAACACAAATCGACGAGATGACGTTGCGGGATTCTCGGGAGATGAACTACGATAGCAAGCTCCAAAACATGAGCTGGTTCTGCTACAAACATGTGAACACGTTGTCCCAGACAAACATGACCACGTGGTAGTCTTATAATAAAACACTACCGAGTTCAGGTGGGGGAACCATCATTAATGACATCGAAGTCTCCACGCGTGGAAGTCCAAAGAGTTCACCTTGGACAGACTCCTTTATCTTTGAACAACTCAATCAGTGGCTTGGTGTGCTCGGAACACATATGGAATGAAGGTTGCAAGTCTCCAGACCACAGAATACTTCGCACGTATGCATGACTGACTTGGGATGATTCCAGAGGAAGCAAAACTAACTTTCTCAAATCCACGGCGGCAACTTTCACCAAATGCACGTGTATAAGAGGAAGTCACTCCTTTCATCAAACAAATACTTCATGAGTTAGCATGAAGAAATGCTTTCAAAAGTTTCCAACGCTAGCTTAATGTTCAACAAAATCATGGAGGAGATAAGGATGTTGCCAATGGGCTCAACAACAATTCATCTAGGTTTCCTTTTAAAAGGAATCCCATAGTTAAGTGAACACGGTGATAGCATTGGTCAGACCAAAGATGTAATGGTGTATGCTCGAGGGATCAACCACGAATAAGACAACATTACGAGCATCGTTGGTACTGATTTGATTTGACGATAGCCCACACTCAAATCAAAGGATTGATAAGACAATAGGTCCAGCAACTGATCACAAGGACCAATCGATGAAGATATCATCTTTCTTCAACACACACTACACAAGAATATCCCTTTGGAACGAACTAAGTCAGGCAAGCTTTTATCTTCCAACTCTCCAAGTTGTTGTCTAGCTTAACCAACTAGCTCTGGGATATCCATCACAGATTCTTGGAGAAAGGGTGGTTCACAAGAAACCAACTTGATCACGAGCTCAACATAACAGTCAGGTGACAACCTGGTAATACTTCCGAGAAGACATCCAGAAAATCACGAACCACCGGTATGTTACTAAGCTCGAGAACAATCTCGCTTTTGAGGGCAAGACGATATGATCAAATGAGTGAGGACTTGACAAGATCCTAACTCATCAATCGAAGGGTGCACCGAAATAAGGACTAGGTAGCACGATTAGTCTTAGAGGGATGATTTAAAAACCAACATGCTAAGATTGAAATTATTATCCTTTAACTACCAAGCAACGAGGTTGCTGGGAGTATTGATTTCACACGCCATGATTCATTTGTCGGCATTCCGGTTACAATAACACAGGAACCGAGGAATGAACAATGATGGCAAAAGTATCACTGTACCAAGAGTTCATAGGATGGTGTGCAATTCCT
This sequence comes from Triticum dicoccoides, assembly GCF_002162155.2. Lineage (NCBI taxonomy): Eukaryota > Viridiplantae > Streptophyta > Magnoliopsida > Poales > Poaceae > Triticum > Triticum dicoccoides. The sequence goes on along the minus strand of NC_041384.1, from coordinate 589,694,533 downwards.
ATAACAATCCCGATATAAAAGATGGTAATACTCCAAGGTAGAACAGAGCAAAAGCTGGATTGGCATTTTGATCTGCGGAGTACAATTGTTTTGACCCAATCCTAGATACGGAAGAGGTACTGGAGTTTGTTTCTCCTAGTCATTCCGCGATAGAATGGCTTGACGGACCACAAGAGTAATAGGCATCGATAAACGAACGCACGCATACTCTTGACTATCAATTGATAGACGAGGGTCAGAATGCAACTAAAGAGAACATCTCAAAGGAACATATAATTTTTCTGAGTTGTGGATGCATAGATTAGTATGTCGAACCAAGTTCAACATATTTCTTCCGGATAACCCATGCAGAAAGGTAGAACTGGCAGAGTCACGATTTATGAATGGAGAACTCCTCAAGAGTACTCTAATTGTGATTTTTTTTGATCCAATAAACATCTGCCATAAGTAGTTCATGGTATTTGGAAGAAGAAGATACCACGGACTTCAAGGACTATCGCAAAGGTTACTAATATCCTAAAGGCACTAGCAATTACTATCAACATGAAGTAGGTAGAGTGAATCTCGGGTTCAGAACCCAGGAGTAGAATACCTACTACTAAGTAGCATCACGAGATGCTTTCGAGAATGATGGCCAGAATCTTCACACTGAGAACACAAAACGTTGCTAGATTTCTAGGTGACTCCCTAAACCACCTAGGGTCATAATAATATCTCCAACATATATGTCAAGGTAGCGGAGTACCTCAACTCACTGATTAGTGTGGTTAATCTGGCCCATGGGAACATTGAAACGGGAAGAAAGGATTTGCAAATGCATCAGACTACTTAGAAACCTGGGATGACTCAGACAGCATAACGGCTGTAAATGCTCAGAAAAGATTTGAGACATTCACAAAAATGGTGGCATAACCACTCAGAAGCACAATATCAAGGTTTGGAGATCAACAATTAACATACAGAAGTAGTAGGAACTGAACTCAAGCTTAAATCCAACAATCTTATAAGTCTACGGATTAGTAACACGTGATCCTGATGGAAAGAAGAGATAGCCTAGTTCTTAATCCCCGTAGAAGAGAAGATGATGACTCAGATCAGAAGGCCATGAGGTATAAGGAGTAAAAAAAGAGCCTTACGTTCCATCCCACAATCAATTCCCTTATATAACTAAAGAATTTCTAGACTCAACTTCGACCAGTTTGGCTTGGTAATCCTACAGGCAGTCAAGCTCTGATACCAACGCTGTCAGGACCCCGATCCTAAGTCACACCGATCTAGCATGTAACACATCATATCACTTTGCAGCCTCACGCACGGTATTCCCACGGGTGCCACCTTACCTTTGCCCGGGACCGTTTGCGCCTTTTGGCTCACGTATATGATAGTGTCGCTAGCATCCATATGACAAAGGACCCGGGCTGACATGGCTAGTCGTAAACCCAAAGTGGCACAGACCTACAGGGACAGGCATCCATGACCCAGCATCGAACGTGTCGGTCATCAGCGAGTGAATCCAGGCTGTAGCACTGGGCTAGCAGGACTCCGGTGAACCGGGCTGTAGCGGGCTAACAGGACTCCGGTATTCATCGCGTGACATTTCCCCGAAGGGACAGACACAGGAACGAAGAAGGACACATGCCGGCCAGCCTAAGTGTTCCGGAGCAGTAGCAAGCTACCATGGCTCGGTGGAAACACTAGGAGACATTTCCCGGTAAGAGAGGCTACTAAAGATAAACAACTAGAAGGTCAGATCCCATACATACCAAGCATTTCAATAACATACACACAATATGCTCGATATGTGCAAATACAACATGGCATCACAACATGACTCTACGACTCAAGTAATTTATTCATTAGGCTCCGAGGAGCGAGATATTACAAACATGGGTCTTATGACCCAACAATCAGAGCATACAAGTCAAAGCACATGCGGAAGCTTAACATGTCTGAGTACAGACATCTATAAATGAAAAAGGCTGAGAAGCCTGACTATCTACCAGATCCTGCCGAGGGCACAAGATCGTAGCTGAGGTAACAAGCTAAACGTCGAAGTCCACGTGGAACTACTAGTGAGACCGAAGTCTCTCTGCAAAAACATAAAATAGGCAAACGTGAGTACAAATGTACCCAGCAAGTCTTACATCAGAACTAACTACATATGCATCATTATCAACAAAGGGGATGGTGGGGTTTAACTGCAGCAAGCCAGCTTTGACTCGGTGGCTAACCTGAACTACGACTGCAAGTAACTCTTTTGAGGTGGCGCACACGAGTCCACATATTCACCATATCAATACACCACTATGGATCCGCTCCCGTCTCCCTACGAGAACGCCATCCATAGCACTCATGCTTATCTTGCGTATTTTAGAGTATCCACTTTCACTTGTCTATGAACTGATATAAGCAACCCAGAAGTCCTTTACCGCGGACACGGCTATTCGAATAGATGATGTTAACCCTGCAGGGGTGTACTTCTTCATACATGTTTCCACCACTTAGCGTCTGCACACGACATGTGCTCGGCAGACTTCAAGCGAAAGCCGACGTGGGTGTAGACCACGACCTACCTAAACACTCAAGTCTCTAGTCCAGGTTTATCGCCTATTCGGGTTCCATCCATGAGGAGATCCGGCCGGAGTTTCGCTCACAGCCCCAAACGATGTGAACAGGGTTCCGTGACACCAAACGGGCGCCCGGTATACCCGGCCACGTGCCTACCGCATCACAGCCCACCCCTACGGTCAACGCTGTCCACGGCCTCCAGCCTACTACAAACACCAGAAACTACTTGCAACTCCTGGACAGAGGACAAGGGTGAATAAGAAGTCGAGCGGGGTCATATTTCAGGGCCCAATGCATGGTAGTAGCTGAATCATGGATCACAAACACATAACTCAGTTCCTAAGGACGGCTTCAATGAGACAACCCACCATGTACTCCTACATGGCCTCTCACCGCTACCTTTACCAAATCATGTTCACACACTTAGCTCACACACAGTAGGACATGTTCACACGCCTCTGATTCATCCCCGATGAATCAGACCTGACTCAACTCTAAGCAGTAGCAGGCATGACAATCAAGCATGAATGAGTAGGCACAATAGGGCTCAAACAACTCCTACTCATACTAGTGGGTTTCAATCTATTTACTGTGGCAATGACAGGTCATGCAGAGGATAAAGGGGTTCAGCTACCGCAGCAAGTAACAGTTGAATCGTTGTTGTCCTAATGCAGTAAAAGAGAGCAGGAGCGAGAGAGTGGGATTGTATCGGAATGAACAAGGGGGTTTTGCTTGCCTGGCACTTCTGAAGATAACATTGAGTCTTCATCAGTGTCAACGATCACATCATCGGTATCACGTCTATCGAGAGGGGACAATTACCGGCAAATACAGAAAAACACGATCAATGCAATGCACAATATGATGCATGCTATGACATGGCAATATGAATGTGTTTTGGGCTAATGCACCTAAAACCAGATTAAATGAAGTTGGTTTGAATCCAAGATTCAAATTCAAACTCCATATGTGGTTATTTAAATGTCATTCACTTCATTTGTCCTAAACAGTAGTGATAAGTTGTTCTAACATGCATGAAAATGGTATAGATGGATTCCTTGAATTTTTCTGATAATTTTTCATATATAAATTATTTAATTTGGAGTTACGGTTGAATTTCTATGATTTTTAGAAGTTTTAGGCATTTTCTGGAATTAATAAATCATTTAAGAATTATTTAAATTCCAGAAAACATTTACTGCATCAGCAGTGCATCACCGTGACGTCAGCAGGTCAACAGACGCTGCTGCTGGTCAAACCTGACGTGTGGGGGCCACACGTCAGTGACACAGGTTGTTTAACTCACTGACAGGTGGGACCGGTCAACGGCCACGTCAGCTAGGTCAACTCCGACGCGTGGGGCCATTGTGGTTAACTTAAACTAAACAGGGATTAAACCGTGGTTAGTTAAGGGCGTGGGGCCCATATGTCATCGACACGCGACACTGACTAAACGCAATTAGCACCTAAGCTAATGGTGCCACGTCAGCCACCGGAGACCAGCCGGCGGCGACCACAGGACACGGCGGGGGCACGCCGGACTTACGCTAGAGGCGTCAGCTTGGCGCGCTGAGGGCACCAGGGGATGGCCCTTGCTCTCGCGCATCCAGAGGACCAAGTGGGAGGTCGTGGGGTCGCCGGAACTCATGCCGGCGATGAGCTTTGGCGGCGATGGTGTTCGGTGGTGCTCGGGCGCGTCACTACGGTGCATCAGTGAGCAAATGGAGAGGCTGGGCAGCACCTGCTAGACATGGGGAGCACTAAGAGCAGCAGAATGAGGCCAGGGGAGCACGGAGGCTATGCGTGCAGCAGCAATGGCGGACGGTGGCTTCGGTGCTCGTGGGGAACGGCGCTACGGTACGGAGGAGAGCATGCTGAGTTAGGGGAGAAGGTCAGTGGCTCACGGCGATGACGAGGGGACGCTCGGCGAGGTCGGGGACGGTCCGGAGCTGACGAATTTGACGAAGATGGCCGGCGGTCCCGAGGTTGAAGAAGACATCGTGGGCGGTGTTGCGGCACGTCCGGGGCCTTGTGGCTCGGTGGGGAGAAGGAGGGGGTCGAGGCGGAGCTCGTGGGTGTGTCGGAGAGGCTCGGGGGTGGCGGTGGCCGCGAGGGAGCTCGTCGGTGGCAGCGGCTCCGTTCGGGCGAGTGAGAGAGAGAGGTCCACGGGAGAGGATGAGGACGCGGGAGAGTGAGGGAGAGAGGCAGGGAGGTGCGTGGCGTCGCTAGGAGGGGCCGGGGAAGAGCCAGGCAGGCAGGGAGGGAGGAGGTGGCCGGCGCGGGGCGGCCACGCGCCTCCGTCCTTCTGGCGAGGGAGGAAGACGACAGGGAGGAGGCGGTGGTGGGCTGGGCCGCTGCTGGGCTGCACAGTGTTGGGCTGCGGGTGGGCTGCCAGGTAAGCTGAGGTAAGTTCTCTCTCTCTGCTTTTATTTATTGTTTCCTATTTTGTTCTGTTTTGTTTTGGTTTAGTAAAAATACTAAACCATTTTATAAAATCCTGAAAATAGTTATGTGGCTAGAGTTAAAATATACCAAACCACATAAAATGTTCCAGTAATTATTGGATATATATTATTTATATATCAAATATATATCCAATGCAAATAGCTATTCATTTAATTCAAAGGCCCAAAATAATTAACTCTGAGATACCAAAAATATTGTTTTGAGTTTTACCTCTTTGCAATATTTTCAGAGACTAAGAGGAACATTTTCTTGGACTTCTTTGAGGAGATTTTAATGTTGATCATTTTTAGAAGGTTTTTGAGGCTTTGAAAATTCCTCAATTCAAATTTCATTTGAATTAAAACATGATGCTCACATGAGGTCTAGCCTAGTGCATAACAGGACCAGGGATGTGACAGCCTCGCAATGCCATTCGGGTGGACCAACAGCATTCAGACGAAACCCTCCCCTAGTCATGACACTCTCCCTGCCACTCGGACAAACTCCCTCTTAGGGCTATGTCCTGGGTGGCCCCGTGTCTACCAAAGACTCCAATGGCCACCGTCGTGGCAAAATGGTCCCAGACAGGGACAAGGTGCCATAAAAACAAACGGGCACACAAGGCTATGTCTGCTTACCGAGCCAGGGTATGCACGCCCATAACCTTCCCCCGTTGGAGGCACCGGCGAGAGGCACAACAAAGGACCGAATCAAGACCTCCCACAAGGTAAATGTGGTCGCACTGAGAAAAACCCGATTCAGTGGCACCATGACTTGATCAACGTCATATTCAAGTTGGACTTATTAACAGGTTTAACTTGAAAATTAATTTACCAAGTCATACGATGCCATGATCATGCAACTAATCGACATGCAAAGCATGCAACTCCCATGTATGGATCAAACTTATCAACATAACTTGCTTGCACTACTCCCGCTTAAACTTTACTGGTTCTACCTCATTCTTATTATCAAGCAATATTTTTATTAACTCATAATTTAAATGAAAATATCAAAAAGAACTATCAATATTTATCAAAGCAATATAACTAAGGCAACAATTTATTTTACTAGATTAAACTAGTCCATGCATTCAACCAGTAACTTAAACAATCATTTCAAGCATGACAAAGTAACTAGCAAACCACCATATTTCTTTAACAAATTTTTAAATGCATATAAGAACTCATATTTTAGTAGAAAAATCATAGATATTGAAATGACACCATCCAAATGCTGGTGTGGTTTGCCTTAGTGCAAAGGAGGGTCACACTCCTCTTGGTTATCTTCAAGGCAAGTTCCTCCTTCTGAAAATATTTAAAAACCATAAAACAAAATATCGAAAATCATTCTGAAAATCACCAGAAATTCTAGACAGCAAGGAATATTCCACATTTTGGTGTGCTGCTAGAGCTTTCTAAAACAAACACAATGCAAAAAGAATCAACTCATTTGGACTTATAGGCTAGGAGTTATCACTGTTCAAAGTTGTGGTCAAATATTTGAATTACTTTGAATAAATCAGAAAACCTGGGGGTGACGTCGATGGCGTAAAGCCAGGATACACCTCCATTCATACTGCTTCGGGTGCGAGTAGAGAGGCTGACACCGGGCCCCACCGGTCAGGAGAGAGAGAGGGGGGAGAGGGAAACAGAGTGTGGCGGCACTCCGCCGGAGCTTACGCCGGCGACGAGTGGGTCTTGGGAAAACCAGAGGGATAGAAGTGCAGAGAGAGTCATGGCACACCTTCCCGTACCCATGGCTTGCCGGTGGATGGTCAGAGTTTCTCGCAATCAAGCTCGCAAGCGGCGGTGGCGGACGGGGCTTGTTGGAGAGGAAGAAGGTGACGACGACTCTAGGGGCTCAGCTGCGTCCAGGCGATACCAGAGGATCCCTAACGACGTGCCTGAGAGGTTGATTGAGCTCGAGGGGCTCTTGATCAGGGTGGTTGGGCTGCGGGGATCGCAGGCAATCTCTGGTCGAGGTCGACGGCCAGATGCCTGCCCAACCGGGCTATGGCTCTTCTACGAGGTCATGGTGGTTGTGTGTTCTGGTGTGAGGCTTCGATGCAGAGGGAATAGCTCTATATATAGCCGGAGTGAGAGGAGGGGTATGTGGCACTACCAAAGTTCTCAGCGAAGAAAGGCAACAGTGAGAGGGGGCAAGGGCTCAGCGTGTAGGCGGAAGCTGTCCGAACTTGTGGACGAGCACAAGAGGCAGGGGAGAAGAAGAAAAGGGCACGAGCGCACTTTGAATTTTGGCCGCCACGTGCCCGTGCTTGCTGTGGCATCTCCGGCATCAGCGAGAGCCAGGGAGGGGTCAATGGTGATGAGTCAAGGCTGATGGCGGGGCGCGGCAGTCGTCAGTGAGCTCTAGCTCGAGCACAAGTCGAACAGAGGCGTTGGTGCTACTCAGAGCGCGTCGAGCGCATGCCAGACCCCATGTCCACACGCGGTCACCACCCTGGCATGGTCAAAACGATGCCCACGACTGGCCAAACCTTGTCTGGGCTAAAGTCCATGTAGTGATAGGTCTAGAGAAGCTGAGGACTCATCGCCAGGCCGACCAGATGTGACTCAACCATCTTGGCAAGTTTCTGGACAGAAACTTGGCTGCTATGTTTGGATAGCATCTAGATGGCCATTAGGGCTGATCTCCTGGGGTTAATGTTTTCTTGGAGGGTGAAGAGGCTCAAGAAAAATCAGGGTCAAAGGATCAAGGAAAAATACACTTGTTGTACAAAGTGCAATTTTGGACCAGAAGATGAATTATTTTCTGTAGGAAAAATGTTACAAAAAGTCACATAATATTTTTGCTTGGGAAGGTGGGCCAAGGTTCAAATAATATTCAAGAATTATTTCAGAATTTTTGGAGTAATAAAAATGGCGGTTGCTTTGGAGCACTAGTTTCTGAAATAAGCTTCAGAAGAGAAAATGAATATTTTTCTTTTATGAAAAATATTCATTTGATTATTTTGGGGATTTTTCAGAGAAATGAGATTGAATGAGAAGTAGATAGGTCACTTGGGTGAAAGTCAAGGGCATGCCCAAGTGATAAGTCTAGTTGAATTGATTCCAAAACTCGAAATCCAAGGCAAAAGCAAAACCAAGTCCGGAAAAAGAGAGAAGGCAAAATCCAGGTTGTCACAATACCCTCGTAGACCGACAGCGGTGTTGGGGAACGTAGTAATTTCAAAAAAAATCCTACGCACACGCAATATCATGGTGATGCATGGAAACGAGAGGGGAGAGTGTCGTCCACGTACCCTCGTAGACCGTTAAGCGGAAGTTTTATGACAACGTGATTGATGTAGTCGTACGTCTTCACGATCAACCGATCCTTAGTACCGAACGTACGGCACCTCCGCGTTCAGCAATCGTTCAGCTCGATGACGTCCCGCAAACTCACGATCCAGTAGAGCTCGAGGGAGAGTTTCGTCAGCACGACGGCGTGGTCATGATGTTGATGAAGCTACCGTCGCAGGGCTTCGCCTAAGCACCGCTACAGTATGACCGAGGTGGATTATGGTGGAGGGGGGCAACGCACATGGCTAGGAGAGATCAATGATCAACTTGTGTGTCTTTGGGGTGCCCCTGCCTCCGTATATAAAGGAGCTAGGGGGAGGCGGCCGGCCAGGAGGAGGGCGCGCCAAGGGGGGAGTCCTACTCCCACCGGGAGTAGGACTCCTCCTTTCCTAGTAGGAGTAGGAGAAGGGGAAAGGGAAGGAGAGAGGAGGAAGGAAAAGGGGGCGCTGCCCCCCTCCTTGTCCAATTCGGACTAGAGGGGGAGGGGGAGCGTGGCCTGCCCTGGCCGCTCCTCCTCTTCTCCACTAAGGCCCAATAGGCCCATTACATCCCTCGGGGGGTTCCGGTAATCCCCCGGTACTCCGATATATGTCTGAAACCTCCCGAAACACTTCCAGTGTCCGAACATAGTCATCCAATATATCAATCTTTACGTCTCGACCATTTCGAGACTCCTCATCATGTCTGTGATCATATTCGGGACTCCGAACTACCTTTGGTACATCAAAACACAAAAACTCATAATACCGATTGTCACAGAACTTTAAGCGTGCGGACCCTACGGGTTCGAGAACTATGTAGACATGACTGACACACGTCTCCGGTCAATAACCAATAGCGGAACTTGGATGCTCATATTGGATCCTACATATTCTACGAAGATCCTTATCGGTCAAACTGCATAACAACATACGTTGTTCCCTTCGTCATCGGTATGTTACTTGCCCGAGATTCGATCGTCGGTATCTCAATACCTAGCTCAATCTCGTTACCGGCAAGTCTCCTTACTCGTTTATGTAATGCATCATCCCGTAACTAATTCATTAGTCACATTGCTTGTAAGGCTTATAGTGATGTGCATTACCGAGAGGGCCCAGAGATACCTCTCCGACAATCGGAGTGACAAATCCTAATCTTGATCTATGCCAATTCAACAAGTACCATCGGAGACACCTGTAGAGCACCTTTATAATCACCCAGTTATGCTGTGATGTTTGGTAGCACACAAAGTGTTCCTCTGGTATTCGGGAGTTGCATAATCTCATAGTCATAGGAACATGTATAAGTCATGAAGAAAGCAATAGCAACAAACTAAACGGTCATCGTGCTAAGCTAACGGATGGGTCAAGTCAGTCACACCATTCTACTAATGATGTGATCTCGTTGATCAAATGACAACTCATGTCTATGGATAGGAAACTCAACCATCTTTGATCAACGAGCTAGTCAAGTAGAGGCATACTAGTGACACTATGTTTGTCTATGTATTCACACATGTATTATGTTTCCGGTTAATACAATTCTAGCATGAATAATAAACATTTATCATGATATGAGCATATAAATAATAACTTTATTATTGCCTCTAGAGCATATTTCCTTCAGTCTCCCACTTGTACTGGAGTCAATAATCTAGATTACACAGTAATGATTCTAACACCCATGGAGTCTTGCTGCTGATCATGTTTTGCTCGTGGAAGAGGCTTAGTCAGGGGGTCTGTAACATTCAGATCTGTATGTATCTTGCATATCTCTATGTCTTCCACTTGGACTTGATCCCGGATGGAATTGAAGCATCTCTTGATGTGCTTGGTTCTCTTGTGAAATATGGATTCCTTTGCCAAGGCAATTGCACCAGATTTATCACAAAAGATTTTCATTGGACCCGATGCACTAGGTATGACACCTATATCAGATATGAACTCCTTCATCCAGACCCCTTCGTTTGCTGCTTCTGAAGCAGTTATGTATTCCACTTCACACGTAGATCCCACCACGACGCTTCGCTTAGAACTGCTCCAACTGACAGCTCCAGCGTTCAATATAAACACTTATCCTGTTTGCGATTTAGAATCGTCCGGATCAGTGTCAAAGCTTGCACCGACGTAACCATTTACGGCGAGCTCTTTGTCACCTCCATAAACGAGAAACATATCCTTAGTACTTTTCAGGTATTTCAGGATGTTCTTGACCGGTGTCCAGTGATCCACTCCTGGATTACTTTGGTACCTCCCTGCTAAACTAATAGCAAGGCACACATCAGGTCTAGTACACAGCATTGCATACATGATAGAGCCTATGGCTGAAGCATAGGGAACACTTTTCATTTTCTCTCTATCTTCTACAGTGGTCGGGCATTGAGTCTTACTCAACTTCACACCTTGTAACACAGGCAAGAACCCTTTCTTTGCTTAACCCATTTTGAACTTTTTCAAAACTTTATCAAGGTATGTGCTTTGTGAAAGTCCAATTAAGCGTCTTGATCTATCTCTATAGATCTTGGTGCCCAATATATAAGAAGCTTCTCCGAGGTCTTTCATTGAAAAACTCTTATTCAAGTATCCTTTTATGATATCCAGAAATTCTATGTCATTTCCAATCAACAATATGTCATCCACATATAATATTAGAAATGCTACAGAGCTCCCACTCAATTTCTTGTAAATACAGGCTTCTCCAAAAGTCTGTATAAAACCATATGCTTTGATCACACTATAAAAACATTTATTCCAACTCCAAGAGGCTTGCACCAGTCCATAATGGATCCCTGGAGCTTGCACACTTTGTTAGCTCCCTTTGGATCGACAAAACCTTCTGGTTGCATCATATACAACTCTTCTTCCAGAAATCCATTCAGGAATGCAGTTTTGACATCCATTTGCCAAATTTCATAATCATAAAATGCGGCAATTGCTAACATGATTCGGACAGACTTAAGCATCGCTATGGGTGAGAAAGTCTCATCGTAGTCAACTCCTTGAACTTGTCAAAAACCTTTCGCAACAAGCCGAGCTTTGTAGACATTAACATTACCGCCAGCGTCAGTCTTCTTCTTGAAGATCCATTTATTCTCGATGGCTTGCCGATCATCGCGCAAGTCAACCAAAGTCCATACTTTGTTCTCATACATGGATCCCATCTCAGATTTCATGGCCTCAAGCCATTTTGCGGAATCTGGGCTCACCATCGCTTCTTCACAGTTCGTAGGTTCATCATTGTCAAGTAACATGACTTCCATAACAGGATTACCATACCACTCTGGTGCGGATCTTACTCTGGTTGACCTACGAGGTTCGGTAGTAACTTGATTTGAAGTTTCATGATCATTATCATTAGCTTCCTCACTTATTGGTGTATGTGTCACAGGAACCAGTTTCTATGATGAACTACTTTCCAATAAGGGAGCAGGTACAGTTACGTCATCAAGTTCTACTTTCCTCCCACTCACTTCTTTCAAGAGAAACTCCTTCTCTAGAAAGGATCCATTCTTAGCAACGAATGTCTTGCCTTCGGATCTGTGATAGAAGGTGTACCCAACAGTCTCCTTCGGGTATCCTATGAAAATACATTTCTCCGATTTGGGTTCGAGCTTATCAGGTTGAAGCTTTTTCACATAAGCATCGCAGCCCCAAACTTTAAGAAACGACAATTTTGGTTTCTTGCCAAACCACAGTTCATAAGGCGTCGTCTCAACAGATTTCGATGGTGCCCTATTTAACGTGAATGCAGCTGTCTCTGAAGCATAACCACAAAATGATAGCAGTAAATCAGTAAGAGACATCATAAATCGCACCATATACAGTAAAGTACAATTACAACATTCGGATACACCATTACGTTGTGGTGTTCTGGGTGGCGTGAGTTGCGAAACTATTCCGCATTGTTTCAAATGTAGACCATACACGTAACTCAAATATTCTCCTCCATGATCAGATCATAGAAACTTTATTTTCTTGTTACTATGATTTTCCACTTCACTCTGAAATTCTTTGAACTTTTCAAATGTTTCAGATTTATGCTTCATTAAGTAGATATACCCATATCTGCTCAAATCATCTGTGAAGGTGAGAAAATAATGATACCCGCCGCGAGCCTCAATATTCATCGGACCACATACATCCGTATGTATGATTTCCAATAAATCTGTTGCTCGCTCCATTGTTCCGGAGAACGGCGTTTTAGTCATCTTGCCCATGAGGCATGGTTTGCAAGTACCAAGTGATTCATAATCAAGTGATTCCAGAAGTCCATCAGTATAGAGTTTCTTCACGCGCTTTACACCAATATGACCCAAACGACAGTGCCACAAATAAGTTGCACTATCATTATCAACTATGCATCTTTTGGCTTCAACATTATGAATATGTGTATCACTACTATCGAGATTCAACACAAATACACCACTCTTCAAGGGTGCATGACCATAAAAGATATTACTCATATAAATAGAACAACCATTATTCTCAGATTTAAATGAATAACCGTCTCACATCAAACAAGATCCAGATATAATGTTCATGCTTAACGCTGGCACCAAATAACAATTATTCAGGTCTAAAACTAATCCCGAAGGTAGATGTAGAGGTAGCGTGCCGACGGCGATCACATCGACTTTGGAACCATTTCCCACGCGCATCGTCACCTCGTCCTTAGCCAGTCTTCGCTTAATCCGTAGTCCCTGTTTCGAGTTCCAAATATTAGCAACAGAACCAGTATCAAATACCTAGGTGCTACTGCGAGCTCTAGTAAGGTACACATCAATAACATGTATATCATATATACCTTTGTTCACCTTGCCATCCTTCTTATCCGCCAAATACTTGGGGCAGTTCCGCTTCTAGTGACCAGTCCCTTTGCAATAGAAGCACTGAGTCTCAGGCTTAGGTCCAGACTTGGGTTTCTTCTCTTGAGCAGCAACTTATTTGCCGTTCTTCTTGAAGTTCCCTTTCTTCTTTCATTTACCCTTTTTCTTGAAACGGGTGGTCTTGTTCACCATCAACACTTGATGCTCCTTCTTGATTTCTACCTCCGCAGCTTTTAGCATTGTGAAGAGCTCGGGAATTGTCTTATCCATCCCTTGCATATTATAGTTCATCAAGAAGCTCTTGTAGCTTGGTGGCAGTGATTGAAGAACTCTGTCAATGACACTACCAACAAGAAGATTAACTCCCGATTGAGTCATGTGGTTATGGTACCCAGACATTCTGAGTATATGTTCACTGGCAGAACTATTCTCCTCCATCTTGCAGCTGTAGAACTTACTGGAGACTTCATATCTCTCAATCCGGGCATTTGCTTGAAATATTAACTTCAACTCCTGGAACATCTCATATGCTCCATGACATTCAAAACATCGTTGAAGTCCCGGTTCTAAGCCGTAAAGCATGGCACACTGAACTATTGAGTAGTCATCAACTTTACTCTGCCAGACGTTCTTAACTTCATCAACAGCATCTGCAGCAGGCCTGGCACCTAGCGGTGCTTCTAGGACGTAATTCTTCTGTGCAGCAATGAGAATAATCCTCAAGTTACGGACCCATTCCGTGTAATTGCTACCATCATCTTTCAACTTTGCTTTCTCATGGAACGCATCAAAATTCAACGGAACAACAACACAGGCCATCTATCTACAATAACATAGACAAGCAAAATACTATCAGGTACTAATTTCATGATAAATTTAAGTTCAATTAATCATATTACTTAAGAACTCCCACTTAGATAGACATCCCTCTAATCATCTAAGTGATCACGTGATCCATATCAATTAAACCATAACCGATCATCATGTCAGATGGAGTAGTTTTCAATGGTGAACATCTCTATGTTGATCATATCTACTATATGATTCACGCTCGACCTTTCGGTCTCAGTATTCTGAGGCCATATGCTAGGCTCGTCAAGTTTAACCCGAGTATTCTGCATGTGCAAAACTTTCTTACACCTGTTATAGATGAATGTTGAGCTTATCACACCCGATCATCACGTGGTGTCTCGGCACGACGAACTTTGGCAACGATGCATACTCAGGGAGAACACTTTTACCTTGAAATTTAGTGAGAGATCATCTTATAATGCTACCGTCAAACAAAGCAAAATAAGATGCATAAAGGATAAACATCACATGCAATCAATATAAGTGATATGATATGGACATCATCATCTTGTGCCTTTGATCTCCATCTCCAAAGCACTGTCATGATCACCATCGTCACCGGCACGACACCTCGATCTCCATCGTAGCATCGTTGTTGTCTCGCCAACTATTGCTTCTACGACTATCTCTACCACTTAGTGATAAAGTAAAGCAATTATAGGGCGATTGAATTGCATACAATAAAGCGACAACCATATGGCTCCTGCCAATTGCCCATAACTCCATTACAAAACATGATCATCTCATACAATAAATATAACATCATGTCTTGACCATATCATATCACAACATGGCCTGCAAAGCAAGTTAGACGTCCTCTAATTTGTTGTTGCAAGTTTTACGTGGCTGCTACGAGCTGAGCAAGAACCGTTCTTACCTACGCATCAAAACCACAACGATAGTTCGTCAAGTTAGTGATGTTTTAACCTTCTCAAGGACCGGGTGTAGCCACACTCGGTTCAACTAAAGTTGGAGAAACTGACACCCGCCAGCCACCTTTGTGCAAAGCACGTCGGTAGAACCAGTCTCGCATAATCATACGCGTAATGTCGGTCCGGGCTGCTTCATCCAACAATACCGCCGAACCAAAGTATGACATGTTGGTAAGCAGTATGACTTGTATCGCATGCAACTCACTTGTGTTCTACTCGTGCATATAACATCTACGCATAAACCTGGCTGTGATACCATTGTTGGGGAACGTAGTAATTTCAAAAAAATCCTACGCACACGCAAGATCATGGTGATGCATAGCAACGAGAGGGGAGAGTGTCGTCCACGTACCCTTGTAGACCGTTAAGCGGAAGCATTATCACAACGCGGTTGATGTAGTCGTACGTCTTCACGATCGACCGATCCTCAGTACTGAACATACGGCACCTCCATCACACGTTCAACTCGGTGACATCCCGCGAACTCACGATCCAGTAGAGCTCGAAAACTGTTGGCTCCCCTTGTGTCGAATCAATAAATTTGGCTCCCCTTGTGTCGAATCAATAAATTTGGGTTGAATACTTTACCCTTGAAAACTATTGTGATCCCCTATACTTGTGGGTTATCAAGACTATTTTCTGGCGCCGTTGCCGGGGAGCATAGCTCTATTCTTTGAGTCGCTTGGGATTTATATCTGATTATCATTATAAAGAACTTGAAAGATCCAAGAACTAAGATTCATCCCTCAACTACGAGGGGAGGTAAGGAACTGACATCTAGCTCTGCACTTGATTCACCTTCTGTTTTGAGTAAGCTTGCGACACCTAAACCTGCTTATGTTATTCGTTCTGATATGTCGCATGTTATTGATGATGCCACTTCTGTTATACATGATACTTATGATGAAACTACTTCTATGCTTGATACTACTGTGCCACTTGGTGAATTTCTTGATGAACAACTTGCTAGGGCTAGAGAGATTGAAAATATTGAATCTGATAATACCGATGAAAGTGATGATGAAGAATCACTTGTTATTCCTGAGGGTTATGTTTTTGATCAAGAAGCTTCTTTAGCTATTTTAGCTTGCAAATATAGATACAAACTTAAGAGGTTATTAGCTAAATGGAACAAGCAATCTCTAAATGCTAGAATAAACCTGACCCTGCTTTTGCTACTTCACCTATCTGTGTTACCGATAAGGATTATGAATTCTCTATTGATCCTGATATAATTACTTTGGTTGAATCCGATCCTTTTCATGGCTATGAATCTGAAACTGTTGTGGCACATCTTACTAAATTAAATGATATAGCCACCCTGTTCACTACTGATGAGAGAACTCGTTACTTTTATATCGTTAAAATATTCCCATTCTCATTAAAGGGTGATGCTAAGATATGGTTTAATTCTCTTGATCCTGGTTGTGTGTGTAGTCCCCGGGATATGATTTATTACTTATCTGCTAAATATTTCCTTGCTCATAAGAAACAAGCTGCTTTAAGGGATATATATAATTTTGTGCAAATTGAAGAAGAGAGTCTCCCACAAGCTTGGGGGAGGCTTCTACAATTACTTAATGCTTTGCCTGATCGTCCTCTTAAGAAAAATGAAATAGTTGATATCTTTTATAATGGACTAACCGATGCCTCCAGAGATTACCTGGATAGTTGTGCTGGTTCTGTTTTTAGGGAAAGAACACCGGATGAAGCTGAAATTCTATTGAATAATATGTTGACAAATGAAAATAATTGGACACCTCCGGAGCCAATTCCTGAGCCTATTCCTAAACCAACTCCGAAGAAGAGGGGTATTATATTTCTCAGTCCTGAAGATATGCAAGAGACAAAGAAATCTATGAAAGAAAAAGGAATTAAAGCTGAAGATGTTAAGAATTTACCTCCTATTGAAGAAATAGATGGTCTTGAGTTACCGCCTGTTGAAGAAACATATGATCTTAATCCTCTACCTATTGAAGAAACTCATGGTCTTGATAACCGGAAACAGGTAGTAAAGGTAAATTCTCTCTATAGATATAATAAAGCTGAAATCCCATTTACTAAGTTTGCTAGCCCATTCTTAGATGAGTTTGATAAATTTATGGCTAAGCAAGAAGATTTTAATGCTTATTTTGGTAGACAATTGAAATACAATTCAAATATGCTTGAGCACTTGGGTGATTATATGGCTAATGTTAAAGGTGAACTTAAACTTATTAGTAAACATGCTTCTATGGTTACCACTCAAGTAGAACAAGTACTTAAAGCTCAAAATGATTTACTCAATGAATGGAATAGTAAGGATAATGATAATGCTGTTAGAGTTATGACTAGAGGTGGTAAAATGACTCAGGAACCTTTGTATCCTGAAGGCCATTCTAAGAGAATTGAGCAAGATTCTCAGAGAAATAATATAGATGCACCTAGTCCTTCTAAAAGGAAGAAAAAGAAAAATGATAGGACTTTGCATGCTTCTAGTGAACCTATTACTGAAACACCTGAGAATCCAAATGATATTTCTATCTCTGATGCTGAAACACAATCTGGTAATGAACCTGAAACTAGTGATAATGTTAATTATAATGTTCATGATGATACTCAACCTAGTAATGATAATGATATAGAAATTGAACCTGTTGTTGATCTTGATAACCCACAATCAAAGAATCAACGTTATGATAAGAAAGATTTTGTTGCCAGGAAACACGGTAAAGAAAGAGAACCATGGGTTTAGAAACCCATGCCTTTTCCTCCCAAACCATCCAAGAAAAAGGATGATGAGGATTGTGAGCGCTTTGTTGAAATGATTAAACCTATCTTTTTGTGTATGCGATTAACTGATATGCTCAAAATGAATCCTTATGCTAAGTATATGAAAGATAGTGTTACAAATAAGAGAAAGATACCGGAAGCTGAAATTTCCACCATGCTTGCTAATTATACCTTTAAGAGTGGAATACCAAAGAAACTTGGAGATCTAGGAGTACCAACTATACCATGCTCCATTAAAAGAAACTATGTTAAAACTGCTTTATGTGATCTTGGAGCCGGTGTTAGTGCTATGCCTCTCTCTTTATAGCGTAGACTTGATTTAAATAAGTTGACACCTACTGAAATATCTTTGCAAATGGCTGATAAATCAACTGCTATACCTGTCAGTATTTGTGAGGATGAGCTTGTTGTAGTTGCAAACGTTACTATTTTAACGGACTTTGTTATTCTTGATATTCCTAAGGACGATAGTATGTCTATTATTCTTGGAAGACCCTTTTTGAATACTGCAGGGGCTGTTATTGATTGCACTAAAGGCAATGTCACTTTTCATGTTAATGGTAATGAGCATACGATACAATTTCCGAGGAAACAACCTCAAGTTCATAGTATCAACTCTGTTGGAAAAATTCCATCGATTATATTTGGAGGTTTTGAATTTCCTCTACCTACTGTCAAGAAGAAATATGATATTCTTATTATTGGGGATGTGCATATCCCCGTTGAAGTAACATACTATTATTCGAAATTTCTCCGGTTCCATGTTATCGGAATGAGTTCGTTAACAAGACTTGATCAACATTGTTAGTGGATTCATTTTGATGATCATGAGATGGATGAAACTAGAAGGCACAACCTACTGTACCCTCCTTTTACTTTCTGTTATTTATATTAAATAAAATAAAAATATCATTTTTCTGTCTGTTATCTGATTATCCATGCAATATAAAAATACCCCGAAAATAGAAGTTCTCCAAATGCCCTAAAATTTAAATATGATTTTTTTCTGGAATATTTGAGAATATTTGCCACTGAGAACACAACAGGGGGGTCAACCACCTGCCCACGAGGGTGGCGGGCGTGCCCCCCTGCCTCGTGGGCCCATGGTGGCCCTCCTCCACTTATCCTTTCACCCACACACTCCTTCTTGCTCCCCCAAACACGAATAACCAGCTCAAACCCGACTCCAAGCTCGTTTTGCTGCCATTTTCGATCTCCTTGCTCAAAGCACCTCTCACAAAACTCCTTGGGGAGATTGTTCCTTGGTATGTGACTCCTCCATTGGTCCAATTAGTTTTTGTTCTAGTGCTTTATTCATTGCAATTTTTTGCTGCTTAGGTGACCCTCTTCTTGAGCTTGCATGTCAAATTTATATGGTCAAAAGTAGTTTTGATGCATGATATAGGCCCTAGGAACTTGTAGTAGTTGCTATCAATATTATTGAGTTTGGTTCACTTTTATTTTGAAGTTACTAAAAAAATTCACAATTTTTCAGAGGAAGAAAAATGCTTAGGAAAATGTTCCAAGGTGGTTCCTCAAGGAAGCAAGGACCCAGGCTTGCAATGTGTGATGCTGATGAAGAGCCACCTAAGGCCCGCTCCAGTGAATCCTTGTGAGTGGCCTTCTGAAAATTTTATGGATCGAGCAGGAATTAAGGAAGAATTCAACGCATATTTGCGTAATGCCGATCCTGTGAGCTTCGAGGAAGAGAAGTGCAGCCAGTATCACGATCTTACTAGTACCTTTGTGAGGAGGTTTGAATTTTCATCTTCACGTAATTCCCCAACTGTCATATTTGATATCTATGAAAATTATTATAGTATGGACTTAGAGGATTTTACCACTACTTGCAAACTTCCACAATGGGGTAGTATAAGGGATCCTCGCAAATCTGAATTTAGAGATTCTCTTGCTAGCATAACTGTGGGAGAATCTAGAGATATAACACAAGCTACCATAGGGAGCATTCACTTTCTTACTATACATTATTTTGCTCTCTTCATAGGTAGATGCATTAATGGTAAAGATGAGGCATGTCACATGTGTGTCCCTGACCTCAGTATTCTTAGGAGTGCTGTGTTAGGAGACCAATCTTATAATTTGGGAGCCATTGTTGCACATAGGTTGCATCTTAATAGATTTAATGGAGATTTCTTTGGAGGAATTTATGCAACCCGCATAGCTAATTTTCTTGGTGTAGCCATACGCGAAGATGATATTGAATTACCTCCTGCTTACCTAGACTTTAATGCTATGGTTCACCACCAGTTTGTTGAGAGGAATGAATCACCTCTCCAGTATCGACTAATCTTTGACAGACGTTGTGTTGTCCATAGTACTCTCCCTGCTCCTGCCTTCTTTGATCATCAGGCAAAAGGAAGATATACTATTACCAGAGAGGAGGCAGATGAGTACGAGAGGAGAGCGGAGGACGCTCGTCGCCACGCTGCAGCTCAGCAGGCGATAGCCGTTGCATCGCAGTACGACGCTAGCTATTATTATGGATATCCGCCAGGCCAACCGTGGCCATAGACCAACTTAGGCCAAAAGCCTAAGCTTGGGGGAGTACCTATTTCCCACCGACATTACATTTATGTTCACACACTCATTGCTAGATGTCAGTGCTCATACTTTTTCATTGTATCATCCATGCTAGTTTATTTTCTTTTTATGCTTTCTTTTTGTGTGTTTAATAAACCTTAAGAAAACCAAAAAATTAGTTGTAGCTTTTAATTAGTTTACTTTCCAATGCTTGCAGTAGTAATTAAAAAGAAAACCCAAAAATATTTCCTATTCCTCTTTTACTTGTTGGGAGCTCTCCCGTGTAAATAGTTTTATTTCTTTTCTTTGGGGGTCGATAGGAGAAGACCATAATTAAATTGTTGAAGTGGCTCTTATATGCATTATTGTTGATCTGACAAAAGAGCCCATATTGCCTTGTCTTCTCTTGTTTATTGAATGCTTGCAGATTCCATCTTAGTCCAATGCACGTGCACTATTATTATTCACATCGTTCGGTCGTGCAAGTGAAAGACAATTATGACGATATGTGATGGACTGACTGAGATGAGAAAAGTTGGTATGAACTCGACCTCTTTTGTTTTTGTAAATATGATTAGTTCATCGTTCCTGATTTAGCCTATTATGAATAAACATGTTTGCAATGACAACTAGAGATCATAGTTTCTTGTGCCATGCTTGATTAGCTATGAGTTATAATGGTTTACCTTGCGTGCCAACATGCTATTAAAATGGTTATGATGTGGTATGATAGGGTGGTATCCTCCTCTGAATGATTTAAGTGACTTCACTTGGCGCATGTTCACGCATGTAGTTGAAACAAAATCAACATAGCCTTCATGATATTTTATGTGCATGGTGGATTATATCCTACTCATGCTTGCATTCGGTGTTGATTAATTTTAATGCATGTTCATGACAGTTGTCGCTCTCTAGCTGGTCGCTTCCCAGTCTTTTGCTAGCCTTCCCCTGTACTAAGCGGGAATACTACTTGTGCATCCAAACTCCATAAACCCCAAAGTTATTCCACATGAGTCCACTATACCTACATATATACGGTATCTACCTGCCGTTCCAAGTAAATTTGTATGTGCCAAACTCTAAACCTTCAAATAAATATCCTGTTTTGTATGCTCGAATAGCTCATGTATCAACTAGGGTTGTCGTATCTTCCATGTTAGGAGGGTTATTCTCAAGAGGAGTGGACTCCGCTCCTCACTCATGAGATAAAGGGCTGGTCACCGGGATGCCCAGTCCCATGCTTTATGCAAACTAAATCAAAATAATTGCAAACAAAACTCCCCCTGGGACTCTTGTTAGTTGGAGGCACTTGTTGTTTCGAGCAAGCCATGGATTGATGTTTGTTGGTGGAAGGGGGAGTATAAACTTTACCATTCTGTTTGGGAACCGCCTATAATGTGTGTAGCATGGAAGATATCGCCATCTCTTGGTTGTTACGTTGACAATGAAAGTATACGGCTCAAAATATTATTCACCTCTATTTCAAAACCGAGCTCTGGCACCTCTACAAATCCCTGCTTCCCTCTGCGAAGGGCCTATCTATTTACTTTTATGCCAAGTCATCATCCTCTTATTAAAAAGCACTAGTAGGAGAGCACCGCGGTCATTTGAATTCATTACTGTTAATTTACATTGAGTATGACTTGACTGGATACCTTTTACCATGAATTACAATGTCTAGTCAGTCCTTGGTCTTTAAAGGTGCTCTGCATTTATGTTTTGCGGTCTCAGAAAGGGCTAGCGAGATACCACCTTGTTATATTATACTATGATTATTTTGAGAAAGTGTTGTCATCCGAGATTTATTATTATTGCTCGCTAGTTGATTATGCTATTGATATGAGTAAACTTGAGACCTAAGCGTTATTGCGAATGTGTTTAGTTATAATCTTTGCTGAAAACTTGAATGTTGGCTTTACATATTTACAACAACAAGAGCAAACATAGTTTGTAAAAGTTTTTATTTATCACTTTCAGTTTGTCAACTAAATTGCTTGAGGACAAGCAAAGGTTTAAGCTTGGGGGAGTTGATACGTCTCTGTCGTATCTACTTTTCCAAACACTTTTGCCCTTGTTTTGGACTCTAACTTGCATTATTTGAATGGAACTAACCCGGACTGACGTTGATTTCAGCAGAATTACCATGGTGTTATTCATGTGGAAAAACAAACGTTCTCGGAATGACCTGAAACTTCACGGAGCAACTTTTTGGAAAATATAAAAAATACCTACAAAAGATGAAGGCCAAGGGGCCCACCACCTGTCCACGAGAGTGGGGGCGCGCTCCCCTACCTCGTGGGCCCCCTGGTGCCTCTCCGACTCCAACTCCAACTCTATATATTGTGTTTCCGGGAGAAAAAATCAGAGAGAAGAATTCATTGCGTTTGACGATACAGAGCCACCGCCAAGCCCTAAAACCTCTCGGGAGGGCTGGTCTGGAGTCCGTTCGGGGCTCCGGAGAGGGGAACCCGTCGCCATCGTCATCATCAACCATCCTCCATCACCAATTTCATGATGCTCACCGCCGTGCGTGAATAATTCCATCGTAGGCTTGCTGGACGGTGATGGGTTGGATGGGATCTATCATGTAATCGAGTTAATTTTGTTAGGGTTTGATCCCTAGTATCCACTATGTTCTGAGATTGATGTTGCTATGACTTTGCTATGCTTAATGCTTGTCACTAGGGCCCGAGTGCCATGATTTCAGATCTGAACCTATTATGTTTTCATCAATATATGAGAGTTCTTGATCCTATCTTGCAAGTCTATAGTCACCTATTATGTGTTATGGTCCGTTAACCCCGAAGTGACAATAATCAGGATACTTACCGGTGATGACCGTAGTTTGAGGAGTTCATGTATTCACTATGTGTTAATGCTTTGTTCCGGTACTCTATTAAAAGGAGGCCTTAATATCCCTTAGTTTCCGTAAGGACCCCGCTGCCACGGGAGGGTAGGACAAAAGATGTCATGCAAGTTCTTTTCCATAAGCACGTATAACTATATTCGGAATACATGCCTACATTACATTGATGAACTAGAGCTAGTTCTGTGTCACCCTAGGTTATGATTGTTACATGATGAACCACATCTGGCATAATTCTCCATCACTGATCAATTGCCTACGAGCTTTCCATATATTGTTCTTCGCTTATTTACTTTTCTGTTGCTATTGCTATCATCACTACAAAATACCAAAAACATTGCTTTTACTACTATTACCTTTTGCTACCGTTACCATTACTATCATATTACTTTGCTACTAAACACTTTGCTGCAGATACTAAGTTTCCAGGTGTGGTTGAATTGACAACTCAGCTGCTAATACTTGAGAATATTCTTTGGCTCCTCTTGTGTCGAATCAATAAATTTGGGTTGAATACTTTACCCTCGAAAACTGTTGCGATCCCCTATACTTGTGGGTTATCACTTTGTCGGTCAAACCGCATAACAACATACGTTGTTCCCTTTGTCATCAGTATGTTACTTGCCCGAGATTCGATCGTCGGTATCTCAATACCTAGCTCAATCTCGTTACCGGCAAGTCTCTTTACTCGTTCTGTAATGCATCATTTCGTAACTAACTCATTTGTCACATTGATTGCAAGGCTTATAGTGATGTGCATTACTAAGAGGGCCCAGAGATACCTCTCCGGCAATCGGAGTGACAAATCCTAATCTTGATCTATGCCAATTCAACAAGTACCATCGGAGACACCTGTAGAGCACCTTTATAATCACCCAGTTATGCTGTGATGTTTGGTAGCACACAAAGTGTTCCTCTGGTATTCGGGAGTTGCATAATCTCATAGTCATAGGAACATGTATAAGTCATGAAGAAAGCAATAGCAACAAACTAAACGGTCATCGTGCTAAGCTAACGGATGGGTCAAGTCAGTCACACCATTCTACTAATGATGTGATCTCGTTGATCAAATGACAACTCATGTCTATGGATAGGAAACTCAACCATCTTTGATCAACGAGCTAGTCAAGTAGAGGCATACTAGTGACACTATGTTTTTCTATGTATTCACACATGTATTATGTTTCCGGTTAATACAATTCTAGCATGAATAATAAACATTTATCATGATATGAGGAAATAAATAATAACTTTATTATTTCCTCTAGGGCATATTTCCTTCAAGCGGAAGCATTTAGTAAAGCGGTTGATGTAGTCAAACGTCTTCGCGGTCCAATCAATCCAAGCAACGAACGTACGGCACCTCCGTGTGCAGCACACATTCAGCACGATGACGTCCCTCGAGCTCTTTATCCAGTTGAGGACGATGGACAGTTCTGTTATCATGACGGCATGTTGACGGTGATGATGAAGTTATCGGCGCAGGGCTTCGCCTAAGCACTACGACGATATGACCGAGGTGTGTAACTATGGAGGGGGCACCGCACACAGCTAAGAGACGACTTGGTGTGCCTTTGGGGTGCCCCCTCCCACGTATATAAAGGAGGGGGAAGAGGAGGCCGGCCCAAGGGGGGCGCGCCAAAGGGGGGAGTCCTACTTGGACTCCCAGTCCAAGTAGGATTCGCCCCCCCCTTTCCTATTCCAACAAGGAGAAGGAGGGAAAGAGGAAGAGGGGAGAAGGAAAGAGGGGGACGCTGCCCCCTCCTAGTCCAATTCGGACCAGCGATGGGGGGGCCACCCCTTGAGGCCCTTCTCTCCTTCCCCCTAAAGCCCATTAAGGCCCACTACTTCCCCGGGGGGTTCCGGTAACCTCCCGGTACTCCGAAAAATACCCAAAACACTTCGGGACCATTCCGGTGTCCGAATATAACCTTCCAATATATTGATCTTTACCTCTCGACCATTTCGAGAATCCTCGTCATGTCCGTGATCTCATCCGGGACTCCAAACAAACTTCGGTCAACAAATCACATAACTCATAATACAAATCGTCATCGAACGTTAAGTGTGCAGACCCTACGGGTTCGAGAACTATGTAGACATGACCGAGACACATCTCCGATCAATAACCAATAGCGGAACCTGGATGCTCACATTGGCTCCTACATATTCTATGAAGATCTTTACCGGTCAAACCGCATAACAACATATGTTATTCCCTTTGTCATCGGTATGTTACTTGCCCGAGATTCGATCATCGGTATCATCATACCTAGTTCAATCTCGTTACCGGCAAGTCTATTTACTCATTCCGTAATGCATTGTCCAGTAACTAACTCATTAGTCACATTGCTTGCAAGACTCATAGTAATGTACATTACCGAGAGGGCCCAGAGATACCTTTCCGATACTCGGAGTGACAAATCCTAATCTCAATCTATGCCAACTCAACAAACACCATCGGAGACACCTATAGATCATCTTTATAACCACCCAGTTATGTTGTGACGTTTGATAGCACACAAGGTTTTCCTCTAGTATTCGGGAGTTGCATAATCTCATAGTCATAGGAACATGTATAAGTCATGAAGAAAGCAATAGCAATAAAACTAAATGATCATTATGATAAGCTAACATATGGGTCTTGTCCATCACATCATTCTCTAATAATGTGATCCCGTTCATCAAATGACAACACATGTCTATGGTTAGGAAACTTAACCATCTTTGATTAACGAGCTAGTCAAGTAGAGGCATACTAGGGACATTCTATTTGTCTATGTATTCACACATGTACTAAGTTTCCGGTTAATACAATTCTAGCATGAATAATAAATATTTATCATGATATAAGGAAATATAAATAACAACTTTATTATTGCCTCTAGGGCATATTTCCTTCACTACCATCCCAGACCTCACAAATAGGCTTAGAAATCTAGTTACAGATGTTATACAGTGGCCAAAACTGGACAGCAAGAGGGGAAGAACCAAACCACATATCTTTCTAAAATCTTATTCTATTATCATCACCTACTTGCCATCGATATCCAAATTTAACAGGTTGAGCTACACTCATCACGCCTTTCCAGAATATGTAGGAGTTGTTTATAGAGTTGTTGAAGATGTTTGGCTTCTCAGTATTGTACTTAAAGTTCACAATATCTTTCCAAAGTTTCCTCCCTCCATCATAATATCTCTCAATCCAGGAACCAAGGATATAATTATTTAACTCTCGGAGATTAGGAATACCTAAACCCCCGAAATCTTTTTTCATACAAACAAGACCCAAGTTAGCTAGGTGTATTTTCCTATAACCTTCAAAGTCATTCCACAAGGAATTGGCCTTTTGGGTGTTAATCAGCTCTATGATCCATTTTGGGAATTTGAAGAAGGACAACACGCAAACCAAGATACTAGCAAGGCAGGCTTGAATAAGGATCAACCTGCCTTTACAAGAGAGCAGCTTGCCCCAACACCCAACTATATATCCTTTTGATAATCTTATCAATTAGGGGTTGGATGTCTTCAGCTATCCTTTTGATGATCTTATCAATTAGGTGCTGGATATATTCCCTCCTCAACTCATCATAGTGGAGGGGATTGCCTGGGTATTTAATTGGGGAATGACCCAATTTACAATCAAGGACCTCAGCAAATAGTTGTGTCTCTACTTCAGACATATTTATGGGGATCAATTCACTCTCATTATAATTGATCTTCATCCTGGAGACATGTTCAAACTAGGTAAGTACAATTTTAAGATTAGTAGCCTTATATAGGTCCTTCTCTGGAAAGAGGATTGTGTCATCTGCATATTAGAGGCAAATGATCCCACCAATATAGACTGCAAGACACAAACCATTAATTAACCCTCCAGCTGATGCCTTAACTAGCATTTTGGAGAGAACATCCACTACCAGGTTAAAAAGGAGAGGGGAATGGAGGTCCCCATGTCTCAGTCATGTACTAGTTGTGAAGGAATCACCGTCACAACCATTAATCTTAACCCCCACAGAACCCCCTCTGGTGACAACCTAAATCGAAGATGTCCATTTGCTTCCCAAAGCCCCTATATATGTTTTAGCAGTTCTATCAAAAAATCTAGGTTAAAAAATCAAATGCTTTCTCATATTCCAACTTAAGGACTAGACACTGCTCTTTGCTAGAATGGACAGAGCGTAAGACTTCATGTGCTGTGACAACACTTTGTAAAAATGTATTTGCCCTTCAAAATACCAGATTGGTTGCAAGCAATCGGTCTTTGCATAAGAAAACTAAGTCTATTAGTTAAAACCTTAGAAAAAATTTCAAACTACTATTAAGAAATCTTATAGGCCCGAACTTTTTCATGGTAGTAGCTTCTACCTCCTTTGCAATCAAGGAAAGCATAGAAAAATTCAGTTGATAGATATCTTGCTTGATTAGATCCCAGAAATGCTGGTAAAAGAAGAAAGTGATCCCATCAAGTCCAAGGGCTCCACCAGCATAGGAGCCAAATACTGCTTTTTTAATTTCCTCCTCGGAAAAAGGGAATTGCTGTATATCATTCTCAGTAAAGGAAACTGTTTCCTCGGCAGAAAAGAACTCTTTGTTGAGAAGCATTTTTTTCTCTTGTTAAAAAGGATTTTATAAAAAGTAGTAGCTACTTTAAAGATGTCAACGGTCTTAGTGAAAGGACCACCTAGAGAGTGAATAAAAGTTTTCATTCTTCTCCGGTTGACCACTACATGAAAAAATATGCAGTATTCTTGTCACCTTCTTTGATGTCCTTATCTCTGAATTTCTGCGTAGCTTTGATCTCCTTGTCGAGATGATGAGCTTGTAATTCTAATTGAATCTCTTTTAATCTACTTTGCTCTTGGTCAGAGAGTTTAGAGGTTCCAGCCTTGACATCTAATCTATCAAATTCCTCCACCAACTCTTTCTTGAACTTCCTAAGTTCAGCTTCTATATCGCAAATCCACCCTTTGGTGATTTTCCTAGGACTCCTAATTTTGTCTTGCCAGATATCAATGGATGACTTCCCATGAGCAGGAGCCTTCCAAATTTTCCCTAATAATTCCTCAAAATCATTCCTATGGAGCCACCATTTCTCAAACTTGGTACTATTAGATTTAGCTTGTCTCCCTAAGCCAGATTCCTAAATAATGGGAGTATGATCACTACCCAATCTAGGGATGGCAGTACAAGAGGCTAGTGAAAAAAAAACTTTTCTAGCTCTATGTCAACGAAAAGTCTATCAATGGTAATGTTAGTCTGGTTGTTAGCCCAAGTAAATATCCTAGAAGAGGTGAATGATTTTTTTTCTATTTTCTTTGCTATACAAGGCTATTATTATGAGAGTTTGAATTGATTCAGATTAATTATGAAGATGTGACCGGAGATATCATTTCAAGAAATACTCGAAGGGTGCTGTTTTTTTGTAGAAAATGAGGCCAGTTTATAAATTTATTGCTCTAGTACTATATTTTCTATTTTACCATTAGTATTTGATATATTTCCTAAATATTGTACCAAATAAGACATGTTTGAAGTTATATAATTAAGTGGGGGTATGCTTTACTTATATTGGTTCTTCAGTTAAATGGTTTAAAAAAATCCTATGTTGATTTTTGTCCTGGGCCCTCAAATTTCTAGAGACGGCCCCAAAAGGGTTTTGACCATGGCTCCACATTTTCCACAACAAAAAGTATAAACATGCATTGATGCATATATAACACACTCAAGCTAGTGAACTTTAGCTAAAATGAACAAACAATTATACATCAGTACGTGTGCACATACCCTAAACAAAGGATGTGTATTAACTTCTTAATTCCAGGTCAAACAATGACAGTTTTTTGCCCGTGTGTGGATGTGGCCAGACAGACGGTCAGTAGTTATCGTCACCATCATTACCACTGTTTGGGAGATACGAATTGTCGCCGAAGTGCACATGGTCATTTAATCCGTATCTCAACGAGTCCCACGTCGAGAACCCGTCGCCTCCGCCATCGGTTGTAGACGGCGGCGCTGGCAGCCCCTCGGTCGAAAACGACGACGACGACGCAGCTGGCGGCAGCTCGGAAGGGAACGTACACTGTTCGTGCTGCTGGCTATTGGAATCAAAGCTCAGCATCATGGACGGCCACCCAGGTGCCGCAGGCTGCTGGTAATGCCGTTCCTGCTCCATCCGGTGCGCGTCCCGGTGGCCTGCGCCGGTGGAATCGAACCTCAGAAATAGTGCGTCGCCAGTTGCCGGCGCCGGCAGCTCGGCCACGACATCTGGAGTTGGGACGGGCGCGGTGTTGCACGTGTGCTCGTACGTGTAGGTGACCTTGAACAGTGGTGGGTCCTCGTGGTTCTCCTGTTGCACCAGCTTTGAGGCAAGGCATTGCTTGTCTTCACGGTAAGAGCATCTGTAATAAAGCCTGCATATTGCCGTTTACATGCATGCGTGTTATTTCGATGGTAGTGAAAGTTAGCTTAATTTGTACTCCCTCCGCACAAATATAAGATGTTCTAACATTTTTTCTGAACAGGTAGTGTGTCTGTTCATTCATTTCACTTCATATGTAGTCCATATTGAAATATTGAAAACATCTTATATTTGTGAACGGAGGAAGTACCATAGCAAGGGCCTATCTACACAACTTCTTTCACAGAAACACCAGTTTTACAGATAGGAAAATACAACGTCACACCAACCACAAAACCTAAGTCACAGTTTCTTCAGTTTAGTTGATGCCCTATATAACTTCGGTTCAGGGATGACCTTCCTGAAAAATATCTTTTCGGTCTATAATGCCACTAGTCAACATTTTTTCTGGAGAGTCTATATCACAGTCGACAAAGAATTAACTAATTTCCCATTTTTACCAAATTATTCATATAAATATAAGAAATTTTTTCTGTGTATCCTTTTCATTTGTCTACAATGTTGTGTCGACCGACTGAGAATTAGTTGATGTTACAAATATGTTCATACTTTACTCTAAGAAAAAGGCTGTTCGCCATCTGTCGT
The DNA here is from genome assembly GCF_002162155.2 of Triticum dicoccoides. Taxonomy (NCBI): domain Eukaryota; kingdom Viridiplantae; phylum Streptophyta; class Magnoliopsida; order Poales; family Poaceae; genus Triticum; species Triticum dicoccoides. The sequence goes on along the minus strand of NC_041384.1, from coordinate 589,664,442 downwards.
GGTAATTTGTTTATCTAGTGCAAAGATTTATAGTGTTTGTTCTCAAAGTTTAGAAAATATAAAATAATGCACGGACATCCATTCAGATTGAGATAGAACTAATAAATTCTCAGACGTTAGATGGTAATCAATACACTGGTAAATTACCTTGGGAAGACAGAGTCCTTGATGTTTTTCTGGCCATACTTTCTCCACAGGTGACCGTCAAAATGAGGTGTGAACGTATGTTTGACCCATGAAGGTCTGTCTTTCCTGCAGCAATATGTATTTCAGACTATATATGTCAAACGGAGGGCGAGTCAGGATTATCATGGCTCATAATTCATGGTAGACTTGTAAATTGTCCAAAATTTGTAAAGCATGAAGCAAGCTTAGTATGTGCTGAAACACATAGTAAATGAGAACTAGAATGGCAGATCTAGGACAAAAATAACGTGGACTTAACACATACCCTCCCACATACAGAAGGCTAAATGCTAGAACAAATATGCCTGTAATAACTAGCAGAGCAAACTTTATACATATGTAGCTTAACTGGAAATGGACTCTAGAATATTGATGCACCGATCAATGTAATATACAGTTGGTCATTGCAACCACAATGGAGGCATTGTGAGGGCCCAAGCCAATGAAGGCCCAATCTGGGGTGTTCACGTAAGAGCTCAAGAATAGGTTCTCGAAAAGCACCACCAAATTGTAATGCCCGATGTTGACATCCCAGCTTGCCTAGCCCGCACCACCATCCTATCCAACCTAGATAAACTGTAGTAGGGAAAGAATGACAAAAGAGCCGACAACGACTAAGGGAAGACACACCACACCAACTTGGTGGTGACAAGGCCAATGAGACCTCATACTCGAGTTTCCCGATACATATCTAAAGAAGGATTCCAATGATCACAAAGGTTCGAATATTAGCCAATCAAGACAAGGTGCCTCTAGGATGACATTGTTATTTCAACACAACACAATAATATGTTTGGGTGGAAGATGTTGCCAATGCAAGCCAATCCATCAAACTCGGCGCGCACTCACCATGAATGTCTATTAAGAGAACTATAGATCCAATCCACGGGATCCGCCATCAATCAATACTCATCCATACCTGATAGTAGTAGGTGAGCATCCTAGAAAAAAAAACCACCCGGATATTCTAATATGGCCAATCAGCTACCATCTCCAAGCCCAGAGGAACCATCCCATGGCCATTTTGCTTAGTGGAGGAGACCTCGCATGACGAAGAATGGCCCTAGTCCACCAGTGCTACTTTTGCTAAAGGAAGGAGACATGGGCAATGGAAGACGAGCAAGGCTTTGGGCTAGAAAGGGGCCTTGTCATCATTATCCAACACACGATGGCTCTGCGGTGGTGGAAGAAGTCAGGAGTCTCAAGAGTCGCCTTTGACGACCCAGAAGGCAGGCAGCCATCTATTTTTACCTAGATTTTCATTTAACTATGACTTTGCGGCTTCTCTAAAGATGGGAATGGGATGAAGGTACCCAATGGGACATTGGCCCGACCTGAAATTCCAAGGCCAATGGGTCCTTTGGGTCGGCTTCTTGAAAACTAGGGCAAGGGAGTTAGTCACCACTGGTCCATTATGGCTAGAGGCTCGGCCGATTTTCGGTTGTCAAGGTTTGTAATATGTTGTTACAATAACATTTGCCTTGCAAAGTTGTCAGCTTTCTGCTTATAGAAAAAATTCAAACTATTGAACCAATATTGCTAGTGTTCTAGAGTTGCAAATATGCTAACTTGAGAGGTTAATGGTTCATAGTAGAAAATGGAGCAAAGTTGCATATGTGTCTTCTTTTCATTGAACAAATGAACTCTACATATAACTTGCTAGGAAATTCTGGTTTCTAAGTGACATTGTTGTGTAACCGATTCTTGTTTTAGTAGTACAAATCAAGTATTTATGTGGGTCGGACCATATGGCCAAATGGGACATGTGGCTAGTCTTTACTAGACCATTGGGTCGGCTCCATGTCCCTAGACAGAGGAGAGGGGGCCAATAGGGACTGGGTCTGCCGGAGAGTCGGCCCATTTTGATTCTTAGGCTGCTCATAGTGATGCAAGTGTGGCCCGCTTACCCCGCTAACTATGCCATTTGTGTATCAATGGTCAATATTTATACTACAGTGTAGTACGACACGGACAAGCGGTGTGCGTCCTGCATCCCTTGGTACTCTTCTTCTCAAACTTTGTATATGTTGGGGCGAAAGTGAACCAACGGTATATCCTACTATGCTCTTGTGTGTTATTGCCACGTATATCTTGTTGACTTTTTGGACCTACATGGTTGATCAACAAGACAAGAAGCCTCAATTGCAGGATGGGCACAAGCATACCCTAACCTTATATCTATGTGTGGCTATGAAAAATGCATGATTTTCTCCCCAAAGAAGTTACGCAGTTAAGGCTCCCTTTGGAACAAAGGAAAACCGTAGGAATTATGGACGATTGAATTCTTAGAGGAGAAGTTCCTGCTGCACTGTTTAGAATAAAGGAATGGATCACCAAGATTCACTAAGTCCACCAACTGATTTATTGGGTAATGAAGGAAATGATACTTTGAAATGTCCATATAGTTTATAAAATAATTAGAAACTAATACTTGTTAGGAAACTTGGGTAGTATGAGAAATGAGAACCACTAGTATAGTAATGTAAACCATGCTCGACATGTTTTATAGGGAATGCACCCTTGTGGCTTTTTCGTTTCTGTTCATCCTTTTGGAAAGGAAAGCATATACTTGAGTCATAAAATACTATTCAGGACAGTGCTGCAATATCAGAAAGAGGACCATGTGTTGTGACTGTAGTCATTGTTTTCTCTCATATCCATGCTTAAAATGTGCATGCATAAAGCGCTTCAGTTTAGTAATAGCAGTAGCTTCTCAAGAAAATGGAACCCTCCACTAAGGAAAAGATGTAAGCACAGGTAAAGCAAATCAAAGGGAAGGAAATATGACTTCGGCCCGAAGTTTCCAAATTAAATGCGCATGCTTCATCAAAGGAGGATGTGCATATTTTTGGGGAATATGGAGTTACTAGTAAAAAGGAAGAATGGATACAGCAGCATTCCACTGCATGTATTTATATACTTTGTAATTATAGTATATGATGATGTACAAATGCGAAAGAAAAGAAGTAAACAGATAAAAACTACTAGGTACTTCCAGTAATGGCTACCATAATAATCTGGTTCAGCTTTCAGCAGTTCATCCCATGAAATATAGCTCGACCCAGAATGTTGTTTTAGTCTAGGTTCAACTATCGCTCTCAATCATCAGTGTTTTGGGAGTTTATTAACCTGCAGTAAACCATTAAATCCAAGTTGTAATAATATAGTACATCCTGTTAAACATTCCAGTTCTAGCTAGAGCCTATTTGTCTAGTGCCACCTGTTTCTGAACATGTATGTCAATGTTCCCTCTCCTTAATTTTACAAAATCTTACCCATATTGGCATACAACCGAGGAGGGCACAGTACAGAAATGAGTATGCACGTTTTGACAGATTCAATACGCGTACAAACGGGAGAAAGCTCACACCGAGCAACACAAAGAGTGCAAATCAACACGCATTTCAGGATCTGCTTCAGAATGAACACTTGCTATAGAGGGGAGTTTCCGTACCTTCTCTTTCGGCTATCGCGGCGCGAGGACTCCGGCGGGGAGAGGCCGAAGACGCCCCCGGGAGCGCTGTAGGACGCGGACGCAGAACCCATGGCTTCCTGCGCGCGTGGATCCTCGAAGTCAAACGACTCCCCCTTCGGAGGCGGTGACGCCATTGGATGGCCTGGTCTTTGCACAACGAGGTGGTGGAGATAATAGCAGCTCGCAAGAAGCGCAGCAGGTATATGTGGGAAACTGAGAAGATGGGGTAGCCACCTATGTCGTTTTCGAGCTGCTGCTCGCCGCAGGAGGGCTTTAAATTTTTAGGAGGCAGCGAGCTCAATGGCCGTGGAGTGCATAGTACAGACTCGATCAATATATTACGGTTTAGTTTTGTTGCGGGGTCATGAGGCTTTGCAGGGTCTTTTCATATGTTTAATGTTTCCACACATAATAGATTCGAGACGATGACTCTGCCGCCAATTATGGATTAATCATGGGCTTATTTTTCTCAGTACTGACTGTAGACACATATATATACATTTTGTCTGTGATAAATAGCGTTTGTTTTCTTCAAATGTTTTCTTTAGTACTATGATTGAGCTCGGTTCCCTTTGGCATTCACGATCAAGCATCAATCTTACGTGGGCGAGTGGGGTGGGATGCGTGCGTGTTTGATTATGGGCAAATTGCAGCAAAGGAGGCACAGAAGATGGGTGCCAGCCGATTAGATGTATTGCCAGTTGGGACTAGATTAGTGAGGCCGTTGTTAATCGGGCACAGTGGAGGCTACTAATCCCGAGCCACCCCACGTTTCGGTGCAGTTTGTAACAATTTGCTGCAATTTGCTGAGAGTCCAGCTAGTTCCATCAGAGAGAACTTGCTGACAAGATCTGACCTGATCTAATCTGATGCCAGCAGAGCAATTCTTTTTCCCCAAACGGGCCAGCAGAGCATTAAATGGATGCATCTTCACAACCTCTTGTCTGACTGACTGTCTAAGTTAAGGGTAGATTTATAGTTCCGGTGAATACGGGGGTAGCTAAATGGGAGATTCAGTCCATGTCCTCCTTAGGACTTTGCACCGTTAATTGTTCTTGAATCATGATTGTTATACACTACCACACAGTATATGGTACGTACTTGTTCATGTATTAGTTGTATTTCATTGATTTTTAGTAACGGATATGGACTCGTTATAGGGGTATGACACCAAACTGATCTTAGCCGCCAGTGAAACCCTAACGGTGCATGCCCCCATGCTTCTCCTCCTCTCTCTTTCCCCTCAATGCCACCGAAGAACACTTGCCGACGGCGACTCGCGTGGGGTGGTGGTTGATACCAGAAGGGCCGCCCAGGCGCAGATCGATTTGGTGGCGACGCTCCTCACCTGCGCGATGGGGGTAGCCGGTGGTGCGCCAGGCAACTTTGGAGCCAACGACAGGGTAGTTAGGCTCTAGGCTAGGGAGTCGACGTATGCATCCGAGAATGGTAGAAGTGGTGGTGGCTACCGATCTTCATCCCCACCCCTCCCACTCCTAGCGACGAGGCTGGATGGTAGTGCAAAAGTGGTTGGATACAAGGAGGTGAGGTCCTCAGCCTCCTTCCAACGTTTTCTCCAATGGCATGGACGAGTCACGGGCCCTCTCAGTGCCTGGTCCCGCTAGCGAGAAGGCGTCATCCAATAGAGAGGTTGTTGCGAGTGATGGTTCCAACAAAATGTATGCAAATTCTCCCATTGAAAACACATGATCTCGCCTCCGAAGAGATAATGTAGAACTGCACGCACCAACGGGTTCACCCAAAAGCTCAAGCTGATAGGAAATGTGGGCCATGCATTTATACGTCAACACTTTTCCTCATGTGTGGCTCTCTCAGACCTAAAAGTGGACCAAATTGGGCTGTAATTTTAATTGCACTAACTGGGACTTGAATTTCAAGACCTCTTTGCTTCGATGCCATCGTAGAACTGCACACACCAGTCAGTTCACCAAAAAGCTCAAGCTGATGGGAAATATGGGCTATGCATTTATACATCAACATATTTTTTTTAGATAAAAGGCCTTGGCCCGGCTTTATAAATAAAGCCACAAGGCAGCGTCACAGACCCGAACACCCAAACAGATAACTAGAACCGCGAATCCATCGACCAAAGCCTAGAGCAGGCGAAAGAAGATCCAGAGCGATACATGGCACCCTGCCATACACGGCGCGCAGGCCGTAGGGGAAAGACGACTACGACCAAACCGATAAAACCACCGCAACAGAGATCAGGCGTTAGGTCCCAGCCCGGAGAAGAAGGATGCCGAAGCCCGAATTTTGGCGATGAGCACGTCTAGGGCATCCCGATCGTCTTCTTTAGTCAATAATCTTCACTGCTGCAATAAGATACAAGATTTGAAAAGAACGTCAACAAGTTTAGATGGAAAGATATGCTCGATAGTAAATTTATTCCTAGTAGTCCAAAGGGACCAACATAAGGCACCCAAGCCAACCCAGAACACCCTCTTGGTGACCCCAACCAAAACCTTGGCTAGTGTTCTAAGCTCAGAGAAGGACGAGGGATTCCAAGAGACCTGAAGCCAAGATCTGACGCAACTCCAAACAAACTTAGCCAAGACACAATGGAAAAAGATGTGGTCCGTGTTTTCCAGAGCACCACAAAGGCGACAGAACTCTGATCCCGGACCATTGCGCTTGCGAATCTGATCAGCCGCAGGAAGGCGGCCTCTGAAGGCTTGCCAAAGAAATATCTTAATCTTAGGAGGCACTTTAGACTTCCAGATGTTAGTAAATCTATTCGAGGGGGTACCTCCGATAAGCCTAGAGTAAAGAGACTTGACCGAAAACCTGCCAGAAGACGAATGAGGCCAAATTACAGAATCCGGAGCCTTCGAGAGCACGGGGAAGAGGGCAGAAAGATGTTGCCAATCCTCCAACTCTTCAGGAGACAGGGAACGGCGAAAAGCCAGGTCCCAGTTATTATCCGCCACCTCCGCGATGGAGATGTCCGGCTTAGGACAGTAGGAAAACAAAACCGGGAATTGAGTAGCCAGAGGAGCATCTCCACACCACCAATCCCGCCAAAAACGAACAGAACTACCATTTCCCACGATAAACTTAACATGCTCCAAAAAAATTGGTCTAACTTTGACAAGGTTCTTCCAGAATTGAGACCCACGTCTAGCAGAAGCAAACAGGGGGCTAGATTGAGGGAAATACTTGGCCTTGAGGATAGAATACCAAAGAGAGTCGGCCCCAGTAGTCATAATTTTCCACCACCATTTAATTAATAATCATTTGTTCATCACCAACATATTAATAATGCCTAAACCCCCAAGGTTCTTAGGCCGACACATAAGCTGCCACTTGATTAATCTATATTTCCGCTTATTATCCGCCGCATTCCAATAGAAGGCACCCCTGTGTTTGTCAAAGCCGGCGTGAATACCAGCTGAAAGGAGATAGAAACCCATAAGGAACATCGGTAGGGCTGAGAGACAGGAGTTGATTAAGGCCACCTTGCCAGCATTAGTATTGTATCTACCGCGCCATGGAAGGACCCTGTTACCCACTTTAGCTACAGCCGGGGCAAAATCCTTAGCAAGAAGTTTAAAAGGAGAAATTGGGAGGCCTAGATATTGTATTCACACTAGTAAATAGAACCTCACTCTTGGAGAAGTTAATCTTCAATCCAGAGACCGCTTCGAAGCAAAGAAGGATGAATTACAAATTTGCAATACACGCATCATCCAATTCAACCATAATGATCGTATCGTCGGCATACTGAAGGTGAGAGACCCCTTCCGGAAGGAGATGAGAGACCACCGGACTAATGTGACCACATTGAGTCGCCCTCACGAGAATACAGGAAAAGGCATCGGCCACAAAATTGAAAAGGACAGGGGAAGCCGGATCCCCTTGATGAAGTCCCCTGCCATTGGCAAAAAAATTACTAATATGCCCATTCACCAAAACGGCAGTTGGCCCCCAGTGACCAACTGCATGATACGATGCACGTAAGCTGCATCAAAACCTTTCGCGAGCAAGACCTACTTAAGAAAAGATCAGCTGACCGAGTCGTATGCTTTTTCAAAGTCTAACTTAAGAATAACCGCTTTAGAGCCCCGAGAATTTAGGTCATGCACAATTTCGTGCAAAGAGAGGATACCATCTAAAATAAACCGACCCTTAATGAAAGAAGATTGGAAGGGACTAATAAATCTATGAGCAACCGGAGAAAGGTGGTTCGCGAAGCCCTTAGCTGGGAATTTGGCAAAATTATTAATCAGAGCAATAGGACGAAATTGAGAGATTAGTTCAGCCCCCTTGACCTTGGGAATCAGAGAAATGACAGCATAGTTCAAGCGGGAAATATCGATATAGCCAAGGCAAAATCCCTATATGACATTGCAAACCAGCTGCTTTAACTGAGGCCAGAATTTTCGGAAAAAAGGAATAGAAAAGTCGTCAGGCCCAGAGGCCGCATTAGGGTTAGCGGAGTTAACTATGTCCCAGACTTCCTGATCAGAAAGGGGGATCATCAACGCGGCATTGTTCTCGGCCGAAACTTTTAAACCCATGTTCCAGAGAGAAGGGGAGATCGAGAGGCCCGAAGGAGGTTTCGCCTCAAGCAAAGTAGAGAAGAAGTCCCGCACGTGATTCATAATAACAGATTGGTCCGAAGACCGCACCCCATTGATGATCAAATTGTTGATACCACAACGCCTCCTCCGACCGTTTGCAATGGCAAAAAAATATGCAGTGGGGGAATCGCCCTTTAGCGTCCAATTAAGCATGCCCCGCTGTCGCCAATACACCTCAGCCTGACGGTGCAGCTGTAGTAAGGCAGCCTCGAGGTTATACCTCACAGACCAACCATCCTCGGAAAGCCCAGCAGAGTTAGCAGTCAAGTCTAGTGCCAAGATTTGGGTCTCGAGGAAATCTTTGGAGCGACGATCCTCCGCCACACGGTTGCGGGACCAGCCTCTAAGGAACTTACGCAGGTTGTAGGAGCAAGAATGCCAGTCATCCAGAGGACCGAAAGAGCGCGAATTAGAGGAGAGCAGATGAGATATCTTCACAGCAATCATATCACAAAAACCATCCACGAGCAACCAGGAGGCATCAAACTGAAATCTGGCCGGAGGTCTAAGGTTAACAGAACCGTCGTCAACAATGAGAGGGGTATGGTCAGAGCCAACAATACATTTGGCACCAAGGGAGGCCCTAGGAAAGAGGGAGTCCCACCTAGGACATATGAAAACTCTATCAAGCACAGATCTAATAGGATTAATCTGGTGATTAGACCAAGTAAAGCGGGCTCCAACCCGGGGAAGTTCACGAATAGCATTGGAGCTGATAAACTCATTAAAAGTATTCGCTAAAGGCCAGAAGAAGATATCGTTGCTTTTATCAGAAGGGTGGCGAAGAAGGTTAAAATCACCCCCGATAACCATCGGGAGGTTACAAGATTCGATCTTCACAGAAAGTTCATTAAGAAACAGAGGAGCAATAGAATGATCAGCAGGCCCATAAACCACTATTACCTCCATTAGAATATTCCGCGCTTTAAAACAGAGAACAACACTAACCCAAAAGATCCCATGGTCATAAGGAACAACATCGAAGATGTCCTTATTCGAGCCTATCAAAATCCCACCCGAGTGGCCCGAGGAAGGTAAAACATGCCAATCAAATCTATCCATACCCACGATGGCAGAAAGTTCATTAGGGGAAAAGGACTCCTTAAAAGTTTCAACCAACCCCACGAAGTCAATATGGTTCGAGCAGATCAAATCTTTTATTTGGTCACGACGCCCCCTAGCGCTGAACCCTCTAATATTCCAAAATAAAGCTTTCATTTATAAGAAAGATTCTTAATGCGGAGACTAGACCAGCTAGGAGCCACGCAGGTTTTAACTCTTTTAGAAGTGCCCCTCCTGGAGGGACCAGGCTGGGGCTGGCCACTACCAACACCCAGACCCGCCTCCGGACCCAGAGGGTCAATAGACACAGTAGCGTCGGAGGCAACGGCCTCCTTAGCTTTGGCAATGGCCGCCTGAGCAGCCTCGTTAGCCCGAATGATTGCAAGAAGAGAGCTAGGAGAGCCCACATTAGAATCAACCACCACTCCCACATCCGACATGATTTTAAAAAGATGATTATCCGACAAAGTAGGTAGAACCAGACGAACCGGAGAGGAAACACCGGAATGAGTGGGATGAGTACATGGGGTAGGAAGATCCTTCGCAGCAGCCCGTTTTTCCGCCCGTTCCAGAACAGAGCCACCCGAGTTGGCCACCCGCCGTCCTTTGCGAGCCGTAGACACCGGCGACCGAATCGCCTGCGACCGAGGCATGGGGGAAGTCGAAGACGGAACAGAGCGAGACATGGACTCGATCTCCTTGTCGAGGCGACGGCAAACACCGGCAGTGGATTGTTTAGAGCCCAGAGAATTCCTACTCTTAGTTGAGAATTTGCGCACCGAGGATTTCTTCTTCCACAGGGACTGGGCACCCACCCCAGCACGCTCAGGGGAGGCAGGGAGATCCTCAATCCCGGAGCGGGTGGGGGAGATCGGGCGGGCCGAGAGGTTGGAGGAGGCACCAGACATGGGGGTAACCGCCACAGACGGAATCTTCAGAGAAGCAACACCAAGAACATCCGCCATGGACTCAGTAGGAGGGATCGCCAGAGACTCCCGAGGGCCAGCACCAGAGGGAGCTTGAGACTGGAACAATTCCCTTTCAGACTCAGCCAAGCCATCCCATTCAGATTGGGTGAAATGAAGATTGGAGCCACCACTCTGGTTGTTACCGCCCATCGATCCATCCCCATCCTTATCGTGTTTATCCGTGGGATTAGAAGGAGGAGAAGGGGGGAGGGGGTTTATAGGCCGCCACCCCCTCCACCCGCACCCTGAGCCTGATACCGTTGGGAGAGGGGAAAACATCGATCGAACCATGAACACAACTCGGATCCAGGCACCAAATCTTCATCCTAGCAGGGCCAACCTTGGTCAGAGAATCCGAGTCCACCTCCACGGGCTTCCCAATTAGAACCCCCACCGCCATGAGAAAATCGGACAAGCGGAGACCAGCTGGTAAATCATCAATGAGCACCCAGACCTGAGAGAGAGGGCCAACCACCGTACCATTGCAAGTTGCCAGCTTGACCGAGACGAACAGTTGGTTGAGGGGAAGGGTAAAGCTAGTACATGAAGCAATCATCCGTAGGCACTCCTTGGAGGGGAACACCACTGAAAACTCATGGTCAGATATCTGGGCCACTTGACAAGCCCATCCAGCCTCATCCCAGATCCGGAGCCCATCGAGTAAGGTCTGGGGAGAGATCTTCTGGTCCCTCACATGAACAATAGCAGCATTCGAAAGCGAGGGGGGCACCTCCAGAGTAGGAAGATCAGAATCAAAAGCAAAAAAGGCACAACCAGGGAGACCCGTGCCAAACTGGAGGAGAGAGGGAGGTTTCAGTCTATTAGTGCAGTTGACCGTGAGGTGACCATCAGATCGGCAGATCAAACAGAAAGGGGGGTTGGTACAGCGAGATTGGAAGTGATTGGGCTTGTGGCAGGCGAAGCAGGTGAGCGCAGAAGGGTTTCTATGGGAGGCAGCGGAGGGGCGAGGATGCGGGAGGGGAGGAGGAGGAGGCAGGATCCCATCCCCCACCCCCGGAGAGGAGGAAGAGCCAGGGAAAGGACCGGGGGGGGCGCCGCGCCGGCCCCACGAAGGAACGAGGCGGCGGACGGGATCCCACCCCCACACCAGCCGGACGAGGAGGAGGAGGGAAACGCCCCGGGGCGGGCGCGCCGCGCCCCGGGGCGGGCACAGGCAAAGAACCCGAGGAAGAAGAACCCCCACCACCAGAAGCCGCCGCCGCCTCCCATGGATCCACCACAGGAGGAGGAGAAGGGCCAGATTCAGGCCGCGGAGGCCCAGAGCTAGGGGCGCGCCCCTGCTCCACGCGCCGCTACCAGTCCGGACCAGCAGCCTAGGCCGCATGGTCCCGAGCCGCCTGCTCACGGGCCGCCTGCTTCGACTCCAGCTTGGAGCGGAGCTCAGCCTCGAGCTCCAGGTCCACCGCCGACGAGGGAGACACCTCGCCCGGCCGCTTACAGCCCGACATGGCCTCGCACGACGAGCCCTGAGATTTGTCCATGGAGAGCACCGCGGCAAAGGAGAGGAGAAGGGGAGGAGGAGGGCTAGATCTGACTAGGCGACGGATGGGAAAGCGATGACAGCGCAGATCTGCAGCGGAAGCCGGAAACCCTAACAGAGGGGAAGGGAGCCACATGGGATCCATAAGTAGCCGGTCGAGGCAGAGCCCACTTGGGCCCGACGGGTTGAATGGGCCAACGAAGAGGAGCGAGGAGGCGGCACTGTGGGGGACCTAACCGGGCCAAAAGAAATTAGAGGGGGAAAGTCAAAGATAGACGAGAGAGGGGGAGGAGATGGCCCACCTGGAGGGGCAACAGCGAGAGGCCCAACAGGCCCCCTGGAAGGTCCATCCAGCGGCCCAATAGCCAACAGAGCGGTCACCAGATCTAGGTCAAGTGGCATCGACGGCACCAACTGCCCCGGGAGCCCCGCCGCCGGCGGCGCAGCTGACGGGGAAGCACCACAGGAGGAAGATGAAGATGGGAAGCCACCAAGCTCCCCATCAGGGGCGGCACCCAGAAACCCAGAACCAGATGAAGCAGCCGAGCACATACTAGCCCTACCCCGACGGCGAGAAACCCGGATCCAGCCAACACCAGGATCCGCACCAACCAGAGGCCGACCCCTCCCACCAGGAGCAAACTTGCGGGGACGGGGCGCAGGAGGGAGGGCCACTGGCCGTGCTGGAACTGCCGGCGAGCAGCAGGGCGAGGGAGGAGCAGAACACAGTTTGTCATCATCGGAAGCGAGAGCCCAAAAACGAGATCCCAACACAGGTAGAGGAGAGGGGGAAGGGGGGAGAGCACCGGCCCGCAGGCAGGGGAGCGGGGGAGGGGCACAACAGCGAGGGGAGGGGAGGACGCCCGGGCCGCCACTGGCGACAGGGAGGGGGAAGGAGGGACGGAGGAGGGCGGAGAGCGCCACGGGCGGGAAGAGGGGGAGGGAGACAGGAGAGCCATCTTGAAATACATCAACATATAAAAGACAAGGCATTAACAATGTGTGAGTATCATGCCCTTACTGAAGGTTTTGGTTTGAAGATCAACTTCGAAGATGAAAAACTCAAGTTTGCCCTTTGGTAAGTCCATCACCTTTGTCATGCAACAGTCTCTTCTAAATTCTTTTTTTCTATTAGTGTAATTATCATTGTCAACATTTGATTATGCTACATGGTCATAGAGTTTGTGTTAAGTTTGAAAAGATACTACGTGACACATCTGGTTTGGATGATCTCTGATGTTTTTTGAACGATTTATTGAACATAAATGCTAGATTTTAGTCGGTCTTGTTGAAAAAATAGATGTTTTTGCCACAGATAGACAAAAGGAGTGCAAGCTACATGTTACCGCGCACAAGCCCAATGGCACACACGGTGCTAGGATGAGAGCATCTCTAGACATTCCCATACCATTTAGCTCCTCAAACAACCCCTTAGAACCTAACTCTTCAAATTTAGAGTTAAAGATTTTTGCACTAAGCCCTTCCCCCTAATTCTTTACTTTTAAAAAGGTCAAATTTGCATAAATACTCATTTCATACATAAATTTAAGATAATTATGCAATACTGCCACATTAAATGTAAAATTACTCTAATTATACAATTCTACCACTAAATTAGAGCTAAACAAGCTAGGAGGTAAAACTACTCCTCATAGGAGGAGAGCTCGCCGACCACCGCCTAGTTAGAGCCCAAGGACTCATGATAGTGGGTTCCCACCGGACTCATTAGAGTCCGATCAGAATCCAGGACATCGGTTGCCCGTCGGACTCATTACAGTAGCCGAGTTTCATCTCAGACCCTGTCCATTGCCGCCAAGGTCGCTCGGTTGCGCTCGAACTCCTTCCTGTCCTCCACTGGTGCCTCAATGGTACCGTGCTCTTCCACCTTATAGAGGTCAGCGAGGATGGGGATGGCTTCGGCATGCTTGGCGGCATAGTACTCCTCCTCAGCCTGGGCGTGGCAGTACTCTCGCTGGGCCTCCTCCAATGAGAGGAATTGTAGCTCACACTGGCCTCCACCTCCTTACCACCGGCATCCACCATCTCCTCATCCTCCTCATACGAGGAGGAGCTCAAATGACATGGACGATGGGAAAGCTACGCACCATGGTAGGGGCACGAGGGGGAGGGTGTGCTTGGGATAGCTCGATACGGTGGTGTCATAGGGGTGGTTGCTACTTCTTGAGCTTGCGTTGGTTTTTCCCTTGAAGAGGAAAGGATGATGCAGCAAAGTAGAGATAAGTATTTTCCTCAGTTAGAGAACCAAGGTATCAATCTAGTAGGAGGTACAAGTAGGTATCCAATCTATGCACCTGCACAAACAATCAAACACTTGTACCCAACATAATAAAGGGGTTGTCAATCCCTTTATGGTCAATTGCAAAGGTCAGATCTGATAGAGATAGTATAAAAGATTGCTAAAACGTAAAACTAAATAAAATTAAATAAATTGCAGCAAGGTACTTTTGATATTTTTGGTTTATAGATCTGAAAATATATGATGGAAAATAGACCCGGGGGCAATAGGTTTCACTCGAGGCTTCTCTCTTGAAGGCAAATAATACGGTGGGTGAACAAATTACTGTCGAGCAATTGACAGAAAAGCGCAAAGATATGACGATATCCAAGGCAACGATTATGCATATAGGCATCACGTCCGTGTCAAGTAGACCGACTCCTGCCGGCATCTACTACTATTACTCTACACATCGACCGCTATCCAGCATGCATTTAGAGTATTAAGTTCATAAAGAACAGAGTAACTATTGGGGAGCTTAGTAATAATTCAAAAAAATTCCTACATGTCACCAAGATCAAACTAGGAGATCCTAGCAACGAGTGAGAGGGAGTGCATCTTCATACCCTTGAAGATCGCTAAGCGGAAGCGTTAAAAGAACGTGCTTGATGAAGTCGTACTCGCGGCGATTCAAATCGCGGAAGATCCGATCCAAGCGCCGAGCGGACGGCGCCTCCATGTTCAACACACGTACAGCCCAGGGACGTCTCCTCCTTCTTGATCTAGTAAGGGGGAGAAGAAGTTGAGGGAGAACTCTGGCAGCACGACGACGTGGTGGTGGTGGAGCTCGTGGTTCTCCGGCAGGGCTTCGGCAAGCACTATGGAGGGGGAGGAGTTGGAGGGGGAGGGCTGCGCCAGGGGAAGGGTGCGGCTGCCCTCCCACCCCCTCACTATTTATAGAGGGAAGGGAAGAGGGTCCGGGCCGGCCCCCTAGATGCATCTAGATGGGGGGTGGCGGCCAGGGCGGGAGACTTGCCCCCCAAGCAGGTGGGAGGCGCCCCCACCCCCTAGGGTTTCCAACCCTAGGCTCCTTGGGCCCTTGGGTGTGCGCACCAGCCCACTAGGGGGCTGGTTCCCACCCATATTCAGCCCATTTGATCCCCGGGGTAGGTGGCCCCACCCGGTGGACCCCCGGACACCTTTCGGTGGTCCCGGTACAATACCGATAACCCCGAAACATTTCTGGCGATTGAAACTGGACTTCGCATATATAAATCCTCACCTCCGGACCACTTCGAAACTCCTCGTGACGTCCGGGATCTCATCTGGGACTCCGAACAACTTTTGGTAACCACATACAATTTCCCATTACAACTCTAGCGTCACAGAACCTTAACTGTGTAGACCCTACGGGTTCGGGAACCATGCAGACATGACCGAGAAATCTCTCCGGCCAATAACCAATAGCGGGATATGGATACCCATATTGGCTCCCACATGTTCCACGATGATCTCATCGGATGAACCGCGATATCGAGGATTCAATCAATCTAGTATACAATTCCCTTTGTCTATCGGTATGTTACTTGCCTGAGATTCAATTATCGGTATCCCCATACTCGTTCAATCTCGTTATCGGCAAGTCTCTTTACTCGTTCCGTAACGCATGATCCCGTGGCTAACTCCTTAGTCACATTGAGCTCATTATGATGATACATTACCTAGTGGGCCCAAAGATACCTCTCCGTCATGCGGAGTGACAAATCGTAGTCTTGATTCATGCCAACCCAACAAACACTTTCGGAGATACCTGTAGTGTACCTTTATAGTCACCAAGTTACGTGGTCACGTTTGATACACCCAAAGCATTCCTACGGTATCCAGGAGTTGCAAAATCTCATGGTCTAAGGAAATGATACTTGACATTAGAAAAGCTCTAGCAAATGAACTACATGTTCTTGTGCTATGCTTAGTATTGGGTCTTATCCATCACATCATTCTCCTAATGATGTGATCCTGTTATCAACGACATCCAATGTCCATGGTCAAGAAACCACAACCATCTATTTATCAACAAGCTAGTCAACTAGAGGCTCACTAGGGACATGTTGTGGTCTATGTATTCACACATGTATTATGGCTTTCGGTTAATACAATTATAGCATGAACAATAGACAATTATCATGAACAAGGAAATATAATAATAACTATTTTATTATTGCCCCTAGGGCATATTTCCAACAGTAAGATGACATGATATAGAGGGATAAACTCAAGCAATATGATGAAAACCCGATCTTTTTATCCTTGATGGCAACAATACAATACGTGCCTCACTACCCCTACTATGTCACTTGGTGAGGACACCGCAAGATTGAACCCAAAACTAAGCACCTCTCGCATTGCAAGAAATACCAATCTAGTTGGCCAAACCAAACCGATAATTCGAAGAGAAATACAAAGATATCAAATCATGCATATAAGAATTCAGAGAAGATTCAAATAATATTCATAGATAATCTGATCATAAATCCACAATTCATCGGATCTCGACAAACACATCACAAAAGAATATTACATCGGATAGAACTCCAAGAACATCGAGGAGAACATGGTATTGAAGATCATAGAGAGAGAAGAAGCCAGATAGCTACTAGCTATGGACCCGTAGGTCTGAGGCAAACTACTCACACTTCATCAGAAGGGCAATAGGGTTGATGTAGATGCCCTCCATGATCGAATCACCTATGGCTTGTCATCACCTCGTGGGTCTTTTGACTTCATCTCCAAGTCTCGTAGGTGTCTTCTGGTCCAAAAAAATCATTGTAAAGTTTTATTCCGTTTGGACTCCGTTTGATATTCCTTTTCTCCGAAACTCAAAACAAGGAAAAAAACAGAAACTGGCACTGGGCTCTGGGTTATTAAGTTAGTCCCAAAAATAATATAAAATAGCATATTAATGCACATAAACATCCAAAACAAATTATATAATAGCATGGAACAATCAAAAAGTATAGATACGCTGGAGACGTATCGGTGGTTCACGATGGCGGCGACTCAAATCGGGGGGAAATGAGGACGGTGCCTAGGGTTAGGGTTGGTTTATGGCCGGGATTAGGGGGTTATAGTCCGATTGGGCCTATCAAGCGGCCTGTGCCAACGGTTGCGCCATGAATTCTTGTAGGAGGAGGTAGAAAGTTTATGGAGAATGCATGCTTCCTTCTTAAGTTTATTTTAATGGGTACATTTTAGGGGTGAATTTTCAAATATTGAAGGAGTAGGGTTTATGAGAAGGACTTATTCTGATCTAACCCTTCAAATGATTCTTTTAGGATATAGTATGTTTTATCTAGTTGGAGAAGATATAGTCTTTTGGGAGGACTAGAGATGCTCTTAGAAGGAATGGTGTTGGAGAGCATCTCTAGCAAACCCCCTAAAACTCATTTAAGGACCAAAACTAACGTTTGGGCAAAGAAGAGCCCACCAATAGATCCCTTGTAATAATAACTTTCCTAATTTTGAGTTTGACCCTTAAACTTGCCCGCACCCCTCTTATATATGTTTAGTTTGTGCCCGTGCAACTGAGTAAAAATCCCACGCCCCTTGCACCCACCCTCGCCACCACAATAGCTACATCCGACCATACCCTTCCCTATTTACCGTTAAAATGGGTAGGTCCTCCACCGCCCCACTCCGGAGACACATCGACGGCCACAAATTCGGTGGCACAACCAGAAAAGGCGGCAGCGTAGGGGAACCTCATAGGCAGCAGAGCGTCGATGTTAGTCGTCGGTTGTTCCTCCAGTGCGACCACCATACAGACCTTGGAGAAGTAGACCAACAAAAGGAACCGTCGGATGACAGCGAAGGCGGCGACCAATATGGCGGCACTGGCAAAGGAAAATATGACGACAGCCACGGGGTCGCTTCCCCCTTGACTTATCATGGCTCCGAGGAGTACTACTTCGCCTCCTGTTACCACACAACCAACCCCTACGTACATCACCAATACCGAGGACGGGATGGATTCGGATGATACAGCTAGCGACGACGACATGCTCAAGGAAATGCTTGAAAGGTAATTTATTCCCCTCTTTCTATTTTATTGTATGCATTTTCTTAATAAAGTGATGCATTGTTTCATAGTAGTTGGTAGGTTCTTCCTTTGCTTTTGTATTGAGGTATTGAATGATTATACCCCAGCTTTGATGCATGAATTGGATTCAAGCGACACAGTTGGGCTTGATGACATTGTGATGACAATGCCATATAACCAACTGAGAGAACCCAAGATGATGGATGAGGACGATGTGGTTGAGGATATTGATAGAGTCAAGAAAAGAGGAGGATTATGACGACTAATTACAAGGTTCACGAAGACAAAGCTTTGTATGAAGCTTAGGGTCAATGTTTCTCTTGATGAATGCCTCCGGCGGTGTACCTGATATGCAAGGACTCATGAGTGACATGTATGAAAGAATTATGAACGGTGGCTTTGCCACAAATACGATGTCAACTACATGATCATGCTAAGCAATATGACAATGATGGAGTGTGTCATAATAAATGGAATGGTGGAATGTTGCATGGCAATATATCTCGGAATGGCTATGGAAATGCCATAATAGGTAGGTATGGTGGCTGTTTTGAGGAAGGTATATGGTGGGTGTATGATATCGGCGAAAGGTGTGCGGTATTAGAGAGGCTAGCAAAGGTGGAAGGGTGAGAGTGCGTATGATCTATGGACTCAACATTAGTCATAAAGAACTCATATACTTATTGCAAAAATCTACAAGTTATCAAAGAAAAGTATTACATGCATGCTCCTAGGGGGATAGATTGGTAGGAAAAGACCATGGCTCGTCCCCGATCGCCACTCATAAGGAAGACAATCAATAAATAAATCATGCTCCGACTTCATCACATAACGGTTCACCATATGTGCATGCTACGGGAATCACAAACTTCAACACAAGTATTCTTCAAATTCACAACTACTCAATTAGCACAACTTTAATATCACCATCTTCATATCTCAAAACAATTATCAAGCATCAAACTTCTCATAGTATTCAACAGACTCATAAGAAAGTTTTATTATTAATCTTGTATACCAAGCATATTAGGATTTTAAGCAAATTACCATGCTATTTAAGACTCTCAAAATAATCTAAGTGAAGCATGAGAGATCAATAGTTTCTATAAAACAAATCCACCACCATGCTCTAAAAGATATAAGTGAAGTACTAGAGCAAAACTATATAACTCAAAAGATATAAGTGAAGCACATAGAGTATTCTAAAAAATTCCAAATCATGTATGGCTCTCTCAAAAGGTGTGTACAGCAAGGATGATTGTGGTAAACTAAAAGGTAAAGACTCAAATCATACAAGACGCTCCAAGCAAAACACATATCATGTGGCAAATAAAAATATAGCTCCAAGTAAAGATACCGATAGAAGTAGACGAAAGAGGGGATGCCTTGCGGGGCATCCCCAAGATTTGGCTTTTAGGTGTCCTTAGATTATCTTGGGGGTGCCATGGGCATCCCCAAGCTTAGGCTCTTGCCACTCCTTGTTCCATAATCCATCAAATCTTTACCCAAAACTTGAGAACTTCACAACACAAAACTTAAAGTAGAAAATCTCGTGAGCTCCGCTAGCGAAAGAAAACAAAAGACCACTTCAAGGTACTGTAATGAACTCATTATTTATTTATATTGGTATTAGAACTACTGTATTTATTTATAAACTATTTTACTAGCCATAGATTCATCAAAATAAGCAAACAACACATGAAAAACAGAATCTGTCAAAAACAGAACACTCTGTAGTAATCTGTAGCTAGCGCAAGATCTGGAACCCCAAAAATTCTAAAATAAATTGATGGACGTGAGTAATTTACCTATTAATCATCTACAAAAATAATTAACTAAATAGCACTTTCCAAATAAAAATGGTGCAGTTCTCGTGAGCGCTAAAGTTTCTGTTTTTTACAGCAAGTGTAACAAGACTTTCCCCAAGTCTTCCCAACAGTTCTACTTGGCACAAACACTAATTAAACACAAAAAACAAAAACAAAACATAGGATAAAAAAACAAAAACAAAACATAGGATAAATAAATTATTTATTACTAAACAGGAACAAAAAGCAAGGAATAAAAATAAAATTGGGTTGCCTCCCAACAAGCGCTATCGTTTAACGCCCCTAGCTAGGCATAACAAGCAAGGATAGATCTAGGTATTGCCATAATAGTAAGATAGATTATTAAAATTCATTTCATATTCTCTATGTTCGGCAGCAAGTTTTCTTTGAGGCAAGCAAAAGTAATCGAAAGGGCTATATTTAATGGGACAAAGTCCCCAAGATCAACCTTGGGAGGTATAGATTCCTCCTTTGGTCCTTCATATTGCACAACCAATTCATCATTATAAGCATTCTTTTGACAGAACTTTGTGAGCCCATATTGAAGAGAATATCCTAGTTCATTATTTCGAATAGCCAAATCATCATTAAGTTCAGAAATTCTATCAACTAAAACATTGGTAGGAACCCTTTTTCTAAGATTTTCATTGAAAGCAACATAGTCTAGAGATTGAAAACGCATCATTTCTTCTTGATCAAAGAGGATAGCCTCTATGGGATGACGGCAAGCGTCCACCCTATAATGTGCAAAGATTTCTTTGGCCTCTTTTATTATGAATCTAAACTCATGAGCCAACAAGATAGTAGTGGCACACTTAACAGAAGGATGCTCAATATTAGAAAATTCTAGGAAAATCCTTTGTATGCAAGGATGCATGTGCGTGAATTGTCTTTCAAGTTCAACTACAAGCATGGCAATCGCGTCTGCAAACTACTAGTTCTATGAAGGATAGAACTACCCATAGAGGGTAAAGAACCGGCACAAGTAAAGAAATCTTGAATAAGTCCTTTTCCAATAATAATACCACTACCAACACGGAACTTTTTTGTATGTAAGATGGGTGGTTCTTTAGCAGGAGCATCAGAATTTTTCAAGATATTATTATTGTCCATATCGACAATAATTTCCCCAATTTCAGACATAGAGGCAGAAGGTAAAGGACTAGCCATAACGACAAGCAAACGAACTAACGCACAACCAAACAAAAAGCAAGCGGGTAAAAGGAGGCAAATAGAGAAAGAGAGGGAGGATAGAGAGAGAGGACGAACAAAACAGCAAGGGTGAAGTGGGGGAGAGGAAAACGAGAGGCAAATGGAAAATAATGTAATGCAGGAGATAAGGGTATGTGATGGGTACTTGGTATGTTGACTTTTGCGTAGACCTCCCCGGCAACGGCGCCAGAAATCCTTCTTGCTACCTCTTGAGCAATGCGTTGATTTTCCCCGAAGAGGAAGGGATGATGCAGCAAAGTAGCGTAAGTATTTCCCTCAGTTTTTGAGAACCAAAGTATCAATCCAGTAGTATGCTACACGCTAGTCCCTCGTACCTGCACAAAACAAATAAATCCTCGCAACCAACGCGATAAGGGGTTGTCAATCCCTACACGGCCACTTACGAGAGTGAGATCTGATAGATATAATAAGATAATGTTTTTGGTATTTTTATGATAAAGATGCAAAGTAAAATAAAAGCAAAGGAAATAACGAAGTAGTAGGAGATTAATATGATGAAGATAGACCTGGGGGGCATAGGTTTCACTAGTGGCTTCTCTCGAGAGCATAAGTATTCTACGGTGGGTGAACAAATTACTGTTGAGCAATTGATAGAATTGAGCATAGTTATGAGAATATCTAGGCATGATCATGTATATAGGCATCACATCCGAGACAAGTAGACCGACTCCTGCCTGCATCTACTACTATTACTCCACTCATCGACCGCTATCCAGCATGCATCTAGAGTATTAAGTTAAAAACAGAGTAACGCCTTAAGCAAGATGACATGATGTAGAGGGATAAACTCATGCAATATGATGAAAACCCCATCTTGTTATCCTCGATGGCAACAATACAATACGTGCCTTGCTGCCCCTACTATCACTGGGAAAGGACACCGCAAGATTGAACCCAAAGGTAAGCACTTCTCCCATTGCAAGAAAGATCAATCTAGTAGGCCAAACCAAACTGATAATTCGAAGAGACTTGCAAAGATAACCAATCATACATAAAAGAATTCAGACAAGATTCAAATATTGTTCATAGATAGAGTTGATCATAAACCCACAATTCATCGGTCTCAACAAACACACCGCAAAAAGAAGATTACATCGAATAGTTCTCCACAAGAGAGGGGGAGAACATTGTATTGAGATCCAAAAAGAGAGAAGAAGCCATCTAGATAATAACTATGGACCCGTAGGTCTGAGGTTAACTACTCACACTTCATCGGAGGGGCTATGGTGTTGATGTAGAAGCCCTCCGTGACCGATGCCCCCTCCGATGGAGCTCCAGAATAGGCCCCAAGATGGGATCTCATGGA
Source organism: Triticum dicoccoides (assembly GCF_002162155.2). Taxonomy (NCBI): domain Eukaryota; kingdom Viridiplantae; phylum Streptophyta; class Magnoliopsida; order Poales; family Poaceae; genus Triticum; species Triticum dicoccoides. Next base: position 589,641,946 of record NC_041384.1, on the reverse strand, counting down.
TACAGAAAGTTACGGCGGTGGAATTAGGGTTTTGGCTCCGTATCTGATCGTTTGGGGGTACATAGGTATATATAAGAGGAAGGAGTACGTCGGTGGAGCAACAGGGGGCCCATGAGGGTGGAGGGCGCGCCTGGGGGGTAGGCGCGACCCCAACCTCGTGGCCTCCTCTTTTTTGTCTTGAGGTAGGGTCCAAGTCTCATGGGTCTTGTTCGTTGAGAAAATCACGTTCCCGAAGGTTTCATTCCGTTTGGACTCCGTTTGATATTCCTTTTCTTCGAAACCCTAAAACAGGCAAAAACAACAATTCTGGGCTGGGCCTCCGGTTAATAGGTTAGTCCCAAAAATAATATAAAATTGGATAATAAAGCCCAATAATGTCCAAAACAGTAGATAATATAGCATGGAGCAATGAAAAATTATAGATACGTTGGAGATGTATCACTGCTGGCAGCCGGCTTCATCATGGAAGTGTTCTTTCCAGAATGGCTGGCCAACCCAGTCCTTGTGCTGAAGAAAAAAAGCAGTGGCGCATGAGGGAGTCAAAAACTCAGCCTCCACCCCAACGCCATTCAAATAAAAAGGCATGGGGAGATACGCCAGACCTGCGAGACATATTGGAGGACAAGGCAAAGCATTCAAGATCGATCTACGGATCACGAGGGCGCGCCACTCTGCGAGACGACAAACGTCACGCCGGATACAGAAGCAAATCCGGCCGGGCTGAACACAGCGGGCAAGACTCATTCGAACTGCGTCGTGATATAGCCCAATACAGAGGCGCCGCACACCCCTTATGCTTCACCGACGAAGTAATGGAACATCAATTCCCAGAAGGTTTCAAACCTGTAAACATTAAATCATACGACGGCATAACAGATCCCGCAGTATGGATTGAGGACTTCCTCCTCCACATCCACATGGCCCGCGGTGATGACTTACACGCCATCAAATACCTCCCACTAAAGCTCAAGGGACCAGCGCGGCATTGGCTTAACAGCTTGCCAGCGGACTCCATTAGCTGTTGGGAAGATCTGGAAGCTGCATTCCTCGACAACTTTCAGGGCACCTATTTGCGACCACCAGACACCGATGACTTGAGCCACATAATTCAGCAGCCAGAAGAGTCGTCCAAACAATTCTGGACTCGGTTTCTTACAGAGAAAAATCAAATCATCGACTGTCCGGATGCGGAGGCCTTAGCGGCTTTCAAGCACAACATCCGAGACGAGTGGCTAGCCCGGCACCTTGGCCAGGAAAAGCCGAAATCTATGGCAGCTCTCACGATGCTCATGACCCGCTTTTGTGCGGGATAAAATAGCTGGCTAGCTCGCAGTAATAACATATCAAAGAACCATGGTACCTCAGATACCAAGGACGGCAATAGCAGGTCACGTCGCAACAAGCATAAGTGCCGCATTAACAGCGAAAATACTGAGGATACGACAGTCAATGCCGGATTCAAAGGCTCTAAACCGGGTTAGCGGAAAAAGGCATTCAAACAAAGTACGTCGGGCCCGTCCAGCTTGGACCGTATACTCGATCGCTCGTGTCAAATACACGGCACCCCAGACAAGCCAGCTAATCACACCAACAGGGATTGTTGGGTGTTCAAGCAGGCTGGCAAGTTAATTGCCGAAAACAAGGACAAGGGGCCGCATAGCGATGACGAGGAGGAGCCCCAACAGCCGCACACCGGAGGGCAGAAGAGGTTTCCCCCGCAAGTGCGGACGGTGAACATGATATACGCAACCCACATCCCCAAGAGGGAGCGGAAGCGTGCGCTCAGGGACGTATATGCGTTGGAGCCAGTCGCCCCAAAGTTCAACCCTTGGTCCTCCTGTCCGATCACCTTCGATCGCAGGGACCACCCCACTAGTATCCGTCATGGCGGATTCGCCGCACTGGTCCTAGACCCAATCATCGATGGATTTCACCTCACTCGAGTCCTTATGGACGGCTGCAGCAGCCTGAACCTACTTTATCAGGACACAGTGCGCAAAATGGGTATAGACCCCTCAAGGATCAAACCCACAAAAACGACCTTTAAGGGTGTCATTCCAGGTGTGGAGGCCCATTGCACAGGCTCAATTACACCGGAAGTGGTCTTCGGATCCCCGGATAACTTCTGAAGCGAAGAGTTAATCTTTGATATAGTCCCGTTCTGCAGTGGTTATCACGTGCTGCTCTGGCGAACCGCATTTGCTAGATTCAATGCAGTACCGCATTATGCATACCTCAAGCTCAAGATGCCAGGACCTCGCGGAGTTATTACAGTCAATGGAAACACAGAGCGCTCTCTCCGAACAGAGGAGCACACCGCGGCCCTCGCAGCAGAAGCGCAAAGCAACCTCTCAAGGCAATCAACCAGTTCGGCGCTTCAAAGCCCGGACACCTTCAAGCGCGCTCGGGGCAATCGGCAAATAGACCGCCTGGCGCGATCTGAGCTCGCGTAGCAATACGGCTGCCATCCCAATCCCAGCCCAGCGGTGAAACTCATGTCGCGTGTACATAATTACGCATTAAAAATACCATGGGCACAGGTGGGGAGGGGGTGCACAACTGCGGCACGCCCCAAAACGCGGCCTAAACCGCACTAGGGGCTTCCCGTTTGGTTATTTTTCTTTTTCTTTAGGGACCTTAATGTCTGGAAACACTGTCCGGCAGCACTGTTGCCGAACACATGATGCAGCAACCAAGGAGGCAGACAGCTGTGTTATACCACGGATTCCCAGGTTGATTACAGTAACGAGTGAAATATTCAATTTAATATCATTCTTCATCTTGCCCTTGGAAGGGACATAGTCCTACTCTTTGCTTATCTCACTATCTGTATCATTCTGCTTTAACGCAATTTTTCAATAAACAATGCATGACATTACGACTATTATTGCATTCTTGTTATATATATCTGTGTGTTCATTAATGACGCCTTGCAACCGTACACTCTGGTACGGCCAATACACCAGGGGCTTACGTACCCCACAATGCGGTGTGAAAAGTCCGAACACTTTCACAAGTGCGGCACCCGAACTTATAGCATTACATGCATCAGCTCCGAATCATGTCTTTGGTCAAATGTTGGGTTTGCCCGGCTCCTATGTTTTGGTACCTTACGTTCCGCTCTATCGGCTAAGGTAGCGCTAGGAGAACTACTGTGATTGTGCCTCGGTTCTGTCGGGGGCTGAGCACCTCAGTAGAGAAAGCTAAAATTGACTGTCATGATAAGGCGAGAGACTCGTCGCTGTTCGGCGAGGTTTTTCGAGTCCCTAAAGACTTATGCCGCTTAGGGCGAGGGGCCGGCCTTGTCCGGCTTACAGGCGTGTATCGCGCCCGGAATTCGGCCTTCCGGATACCAGGGGCTTCGCCGAAATTTAAAATTATAGAATTCTATGGCTAAGTGAGAGTGATAAAGCATTATTAGTCTGATTGCCTTGTTCGTTGTGCTGAGAACCTCCCTCGAAGGACCCAAATATGGGAACAAGAGTGCTCAGGTTTATCCCAAACACCCCAGCACTCGTGGCACGGGGGCAGAAGCCGAGGACTAGCCTTCTCTCAGATTGGATAAACAGCCAAACAGAAGGTAATATTTTAAATTCCAACAAGCGTTGCATAGCGCATATGAAACAAGTTTTCATACATATAGCATAAAACGAGCAAGTCTCATTCAAATATTACATCTTTTGAGCACTCATCCGCGATAAGACGGGCACCTGGCAGAACACCCTCGTAGTACATCTCGGGGTGGTGGTGCTCCTTGCCCTCTGGCGGCCCCTCCTTAATCAGCTTCACGGCGTCTAGCTTGACCCACTGCAATTTCACACGGGCGAAAGCCCGACGTGCACCTTCAATGCAGACGGATCGCTTGACGACCTCCGGCCGCGGGCAGGCATCCACAAGTCACCTCACCAGGCCGAAGAAGTTGTTCGGAAGAGCGTCGCCAGGCCACAGCCGGACTATAAAGCTCTTCATGGCCTGATCGGCCGCCTTATGTAACTCGACCATCTGCTTCAGCTGGTCGCTCATTGGCACCGGATGTTCGGCCTCATCATACTGAGACCAGAACAGCTTCTCCGTCGAGCTTCCGTCCTCGGCTTGGTAAAATTGTGCGGCATCGGACACACTGCGGGGCAGATCTGCGAATGCTCCTCGAGAGCTCCGGATTCGGGTAAGTAATCGGTAATTAACTTTTACGTGCTTGCTTTGCATATAGAAAGCCTTACCCGCCGCTATCTTCTTTATCGTGTCGATCTCTTGGAGGGCCTTTTGGGCTTCGTCCTTGGCACTCTTTGCGCTCTCAAGGGCCACGGCAAGCTCATACTCTCGTGTCTTCGAGTCAAGCTCCAACGCCTCGTGCTTTGTCATGAGAGCCTGGAGCTCTTGCTGCACCTCGCCCACCCGAGCCTCGTGCTTCTCTCGCTCGGTGCTCTCCTTGGCCGCTGTATCTTCGGCCTTGGCCAGCGCTTGCTTCAGGGTCGCCACCTCGGTCGTGGCCCCTGGCAAACATACAATGATCCTGTCATTTTGCAATCGCGACCTTTTTTATATATACATTTCTATAGACAGGGTATTACTTACCCTTGTTCTCCTCGAGCAGCCGCTTGGCAAGGCCGAGCTCTTTCTTGGACCCCTCGAGGTCCTGCTTCAGTACGGCGACCTCCGCAGTCAGTGCGGCAGACGCCAGTGGTGAAGCCTGCATATGCATATTGACACACTTATATTAGACTCCTGCGATATTATTTGATCCTTTGTTTGGCTTTTCTTTGTGAACACCGAACAAAGCATCAGGGGCTACTGTCTATGCGGTAATATTTCCACTACATTTTAAAACACTTACCTCAAAGCCTGTTAGAAGGCTCGCACAGGCTTCAGTCAATCCGCTCTTGGCGAACTGAACCTTCTGGATCAACGCACTAATGATAGTGCGGTGCTCCTCATCGATGGAAGCGCTCAGATTGTCTGGCGCCTTTGGATGGACAGAGGTCAGCGGCACAGGCGTCTTGCCCCCCTTAGAAGGAGGCCGCCTACCTGAGCCCGGAACCGCTGGAGGGTCCGGCGCGGTGTTCGGCTGAGGGCCGAACTTGGAGCTCTCGGGAGCCCCGTCCCCTCGGCTCCCGGAGTCCGTAAGGTCGCCTTGAGGCGCCTCCGGGATTGTATCCCCTTGATCCAGTGCCTCTTGAGACAACACCTCGGCATCGTCGGCAGGATGAGGGGAGGTGGCGGTCGGGACTGGATCGCTATCCATGTCCGACGAGCCCAGGGAGCCGTCCGATGATACCTCGATATTGGCTCGTGGCGGCCTGCATAATTATGTTCAGCGATTTGGGAAAGCAGTACGACAAAGGAATCCTATGAGTTACTCTAGTATCCGAATACTTACGATCTCCCTGGGGGCTTGACCCTGGGTAACCACTTGTCTTCGCCTTCGTCGGCGGCGGTGGAACTGTCCGGAAGAAGAGTCCTTCCCTTCTTGGACCCTCCGGCCTCCCTGGTTGGGGCGGCCTTCCTTTTCTTGTCTCCCCCAGTCAGTGGGGGAGCATCTTCTTCTTCTTCTTCCTCATCTTCGGGGGAAGAGTGCGCCGCAGAGTCATCGGACAGTGAGTCCGACGACGCCTGGTGTCGGGAACTCTTTGGAGCTCCCTTGGCCTTCTTGGTCTTCTTCGGCACCTTGTAAGGGGCCGGAGTCAACATCTTCGCCAGAAGAGCGTCAGCGGGGCCTTCGGGCAAAGGAGTCGGACAGTCAATCTGTCCGGCCATATTCTGCCAGTCCTGTCAAAGGTACGGGAGTTTAGATCCCGCATAGAGTTAATCTATATAAAAAATGATTATCCTGTGAAAGGTAAAGCAGCTTACCACACTAGCTTGGCGCTTCGCGCTGAATCCGCGATCCTCA
>NC_041384.1:589596045-589635819 GCF_002162155.2 Triticum dicoccoides | reverse complement strand
GACCTCGGCACTTTTGAATAGCACCCTCCAGGCGTCTTCATGAGTTGTGTCGAAGAGCCTGTTCAGAGTTCGGTGCTGCGCCGGATTGAACTCCCACAAGTTGAACTCCTGTTGTTGGCACGGGAGTATCTAGCGGATGAGCATGACTTGGACTATGTTGACAAGCTTGAGCTTCTTGTCCAACATGTTTTGAATACATGTTTGGAGTCCGGTCAGCTCCTTCGAACTACCCCAGGATAGGCCCTTCTCTTTCCAGGAGGTGAGCCGCGTGGGGATGCCAGATCAGAACTCGGGGGCCGCTGCCTATGTAGGGTCGCGCGGCTCGGTGATATAGAACCACCCTGATTGCCACCCCTTTATGGTTTCCACAAAGGAGCACTCGAGCCATGTTATGTTGGGCATCTTGCCCACCATGGCTCCTCCGCACTTCGCCTGGCGGCCGCCCACCACCTTCAGCTTGACATTGAAGGTCTTCAGCCATAAGCCAAAGTGGGGCTTGATGCGGAGGAAGGCCTCGCACACGACAATAAACGCCAAGATATTGAGGATGAAGTTCGGGGCCAGATTTTGGAAATCCAGGCCGTAATAGAACATGAGCCCCCATACAAAGGGATGGAGAGGGAATCCTAGTCCGCGGAGGAAATGGGTGAGGAATACTACCCTCTCATGGGGCCTGGGGGTGGGGATGAGCTGCCCCTCACCTGGGAGCCGGTGCGCGATGTCGTCGGGCAGGTATCCAGCTCTCCTCAGTTTCTTGATGTCTCCATCCGTGATGGAGGAGACCATCCACTTGCCTCCCGCTCCGTACATGGTTGGAAAAGGTTGAGGCAGAAGTGTGTGCTTGGGCGCTAGAGCTCGAGTGTGCGAAAACGGATGAGCAAAGGAGGAAGAAGGCGTGAATAGAAAGGTGAATCCTTATCCCTTTATATGGGCGGACGAAACTAAGCGTCCCCACTTGCCTGGTAAAACTCGCTTATCCCCCAAGCGCCGCAATTGATGGCACGATTGGGTTACCCACGCCCGTATTGATGAGAATCCCGTAATAAGGGGACACGATCTCTGCTTTGACAAGACGTGTCAAAAAAACTGCCTCGCGTTATGTGCAGGGCTGGTTAAAAGAAAACGGTTCGAATAATCACCGGGCCATGACATAACGTCATGTTGCCAAAACAAGCCAGCAAATTAGATCTGCGAAAATATTATTCTCTCTACGGTGGGATGTGGAACTTATTTTGCAGGGTCGGACACTATCCTCGTATTCAAATTCTTCTGATGTATTCGGAGAAGGAACCCGCCTTGCAATGCCGAAGACAATACTGCGCGCCGGACTCATCATCATTGTAGCCTGGTTCAGGGGCTCCTGAGGGAGTCCTAGATTAGGGGGTCTCCGGACAGCCGGACTATCTCCATTGGCCGAACTGTTAGACTATGAAGATACAAGATTGAAGACTTCGTCTCGTGTCCGGATGGGACTCTACTTGGCGTGGAAGGCAAGCTAGGCAATACGGATATGGATATCTCCTCCTTTGTAACCGACCTTGTGTAACCCTAATCCTCTACAATGTCTATATAAACCGAAGGGTTTTAGTCCGTAGGACAACAATCACAACATACAATCAAACCATAGGCTAGCTTCTAGGGTTTAGCCTCTTTGATCTCGTGGTAGATCTACTCTTGTACTACCCATATCATCAACATTGATCAAGCAGGGCGTAGGGTTTTACCTCCATCAAGAGGGCCCGAACCTGGGTAAAACATCGTGTCCCCTGCCTCCTGTTACCATCCGGCCTAGACGCACAGTTCGGGACCCCCTACCCGAGATCCGTCGGTTTTGACACCGACAGCGCATGTGTATTGATTACACCAGCCTCAACAAAGCCTACCCCAAAGACCCGTTTGCTTTGCCGAGAATTGACCAAGTGATAGACTCCACAGCCGGATGCAATATTTTGAGTTTCTTGGATGCATACTCAGGGTATCACCAGATCAAGCTGAACCCGGCCGACAGACTGAAGACCGCCTTCATCACACCATTTGGAGCCTTCTGCTACTTGACCATGACGTTCGGCTTGAGGAATGCCGGCGCCACGTTTCAACGTTGTATGCAGAAGTGCCTCCTCAAACAGCTTGGCAGAAACGCCCACGTTTATGTGCACGATGTTGTGGTGAAGACGGAGAAGCGTGGAACGCTGCTGGAAGACCTCAGGGAGACCTTTGAGAACCTGCGCCGAGTGCAAATCAAGCTCAACCCGGAGAAATGCGTCTTCGGAGTACCAGCCGGCCAGCTTCTTGGATTCCTGGTCTTAGAGCGCGGCATAGAGTGCAACCCTGTGAAGATCAAGGCCATCGAGAGGATGGAAGTGCCCACCCGACTGCTGGATGTGCAGAAGTTCATCGGCTGTTTGGCATCCATCAGCCGTTTCATCAGTCGGCTGGGAGAGAAGGCTCTTCCCCTGTACCAGCTCATGAAGAAGACCACTTTTTCGAGAACAACAAGGCGGATGAAGCTTTTCTCTAGCTCAAAAAGATATTGGCTACTCCACCTGTCCTGGCGGCTCCGACTCCTAAGGAGCCCATGCTCCTCTACATCGCCGCCACCAGCCGAGTGGTCAGCACAGTCATAGTGGTAGAACGCAAGGAGGAAGGCAAGGCGCTACCAGTCCAGAGACCGGTGTATTACTTGAGTGAGGTGCTGTCAGCTTCCAAGCAAAACTACCCCCACTACCAGAAGATGTGCTATGGCGTGCACTTTGCTGCCAAGAAATTGAAGCCATATTTTTAAGAGCACCCAATCAATGTGGTCTGCACAGCTCCACTGGCCGAGATCATTGGAATCCGGGATGCTTCAGGCCGAGTGGCCAAACGGGCCATCGATTTAGCCCCTTACACCATCTACTACCAGCCTCGCACCGCCATCAAGTCACAAGCGCTGGCTGACTTCCTCGTCGACTGGGCCGAGACCCAGTACCTGCCGCCAGCGCTCGACTCCATCCATTGGCGGATGCATATTAATGGTTCCAAGATGTGCACCGGTTTGGGAGCCGGCATCATCCTCACCTCTCCCATAGGCGACAAACTCAGATATGTGCTGCAAATCCATTTGCCACCTCCAACAACGTCGCTGAATACGAGGCACTCATTCACGGGCTCCGGCTTGCCAAAGAACTCGGCATTCGCCGGATCCTGTGCTATGGTGACTCTGACTTGGTGGTCTAGCAGTCATCAGGCAACTGGGACGCCAAAGACGCAAACATGGCGAGCTACCGCTTCCTCGTACAGCAACTCAGTGGATATTTTGAGTGGTGCGAGTTTCTCCATGTGCCAAGAAATGACAATGAGCAAGTAGATGCCTTGGCACGAATCGGCTCCACCCGTCAAGCAATACCGACCGGCGTCGCCCTACAACGGCTCCTCAAGCCGTCTGTCAAGCCATCGCCAGAGTCGGATTCTATCTTCGTGCCGGCTCCTCCTGAAGCAGCCGGATCCAACTTGAGAGCTCCAGCAGCCGGCACAGGAATTCCGGCAGGTGGGCTGGGGGCCGCGGCAGTCGCACCCGGCCCAGGGACTTCAGAACCCAGCCCGGGGACTGCAGCAGTCAGCCTGGGGAGTTCAGAGCCCGGCCCGGGGACTGCAGCAATCGGTCCGGGGACTTCATCAACTCAGCAAGCGGTAGCGGCAGCTGACTCCAACCCGCCGTCTCCCAACCCAGCCGCCCTCGTACAAGTGGCAGTCCTGGCAGTCGTAGAGATTGCAGCACCTTCATGGGCCCAGCCCATCCTCAATTTTTGGTAAACAAAGAGCTACCGACTGATGAGATCTCGGCCGGCAAGTGCAACGCCGGGCAGCAGCATACACCATAGTCAACAAAGAGCTTGCGAGGCGCAGTGTCACTGGTGTCTACCAGTGTTGCGTGGAGCCGGAGCAAGGCCAAGCAATTCTCAAAGACATCCATCAAGGCGAATGTGGCCACCATGTGGCTTCAAGATCACTTGTCGCCAAGGCTTTCCGCCATGGTTTTTTCTGGCCAACTGCCCTAGAAGATGCCAAGAGCTTGGTCCAGAAATGCAAAGGGTGCCGGAAGTTTAGTTCAAAGCCTCATCAGCCGGCTTCTGCACTCAAGACCATTCCCATAGCTTGGCCCTTTGCCGTCTGGGGCTTGGATATGGTGGGGCCATTCAAGGCAGCAAGAGGTGGCTTGACTCATCTGCTTGTCGCAGTGGACAAATTCACCAAGTGGATAGAAGAAAAACCAATCAAGAAGTTGAATGGTCCGACTGCTATGACTTTCATCTCCGACATCACCGTCCGGTACGGCATACCACATAGCATTATCACCGATAACGACACGACCTTCGCCAAAGGTGCCTTGGCCCGTTTCTGCATGATGTAGGGCATCCGACTGGACCTAGCGTCCGTTGCTCATCCGCAGTCAAACGGCCAGGTGGAGCGAGCAAACGGCCTTATTTTGCCCGGCATCAAGCCCCGACTGGTCGAGCCTTTGGAGCGGTCGGCCGGCTGCTGGCTCGACGAGCTGCCGGCCGTCCTCTGGAGTCTGCGCACAACCCCGAACAAGTCAACCAGCTTCACCCCTTTCTTCCTCGTCTACGGCGCCGAAGCCATCATCCCGACGGACATAGAATTCGACTCCCCTCGAGTCACCATGTACACTGAAGAGGAGGCAGAAGAAGCTCGACAAGACGGCGTCGACCTGCTGGAAGAGGGCTGGCTGCTGGCACTCAGCCAGTCCAGCATCTACCAGCAAGGTCTGCGCCGATACTACAACCGAAAGGTCAAGCCAAGATCCTTCCAAGAGGGAGATCTTGTGCTCCGACTGATCCAGCGAACAGCCGGCCATCACAAGCTCTCGGCACCTTGGGAAGGCCCCTTCATCATCAGCATGGTGTCGGGTAACGACTCCTACTACCTCATCGATGCTCAGAAGCCTCGAGCATGCAAAAGAGACGACTCCGGCAGGGAGACAGAGCGTCTGTGGAATGTGAATCTCCTTCGAAGGTTCTACAGTTAAAAACAGGAAAAATAAAAAGTAAGTGGCAGCCTAGGGATTGGCAGACGGGTTTGGCGGAGTGGTGGAGTCGGTGGCACCGGCTGGTCGAGCGGCCGGCTGGTCGGTTCCCTCTTGGTCCCCTTCAGCGGCAGCCGGCTCATTCGGGCGCGGCTCGTTGCTGGAGGCGCGATCGAGTTGGGGCTGGCCGTCCTCTCCGACCTCTGGCGCCTCCTCTTCGCCTTCCTCCTCCTCGTCGTCTTCTCCCACATCGCTGGAGTCGATCACCTCGGCCGAGTCTTCACCCTCCTCTGGGTTCAGCCCAAACCACTCCGGCGGCGCCTCGGTGCCATCCTCACTCCGGGATGAAGACGCCGGTGTCGGTATACTCGGCGGTGGCCGCCGCCCTCTTGACGAGTTCGCCCTCCACCGCCACCAGCTCCTCCTGGGCCTCCTGTCGAAACATGGTCAACTGGGCTAGATCTAGCCCACGGTACCATGCCTTGACGAACTCCAAGGCCCGGCGCGCTCTAGCCTAGGCCGAGGAGCCCTTCCACGCCTCAAGGCGGCCAACCGTCACCTCCAGCCAGTCGGCAGTCCGGCTGGGGGTGCACGGGGCCAGCCTATCAGGCCACAAGGCGGCGACCGCCTGGGCACCGACATGCTGAATGCGGCGCAGCATCCGATGAGCCGGCCGAAGACGGGCCTCGATGCTGAGAAGCTGCTCGCGAAGGGTGCGAGGGGCATTGGCGGCGATCGCTTCGCCCCCCCCCCCCGCCCTTCGTTCTTCACGGTCGGCCTCGATAGCCTAGTTGGCGGCACCAGAGTGGCCTGGAAAGAAGTCTGCCAGGATTAAGCAAAACAGTCAGAACAAAGAGAAAGAAGCCGGCTTGACTAGAGGCTGGCGACTTAAAAGAAGAGTAAAGAAGGTCACCTACCGCCAACCAAATCCTCGATTTCACCAAAGCCGGCTGTCAGTATCTTCTCCTTGTCGGTCTAGGCGGAGCGTTCAATCTCAAACTCGGCGAGAAGACCCGCCTCCTTGTCCTCCGCCTCCTTCTGGGCCTTCTGGAGAAGCCCTGCCAGCTCCGCCAGCTGTGTGGCCAGCCGGTCACGTTCTTTAGCCAGCTTGCTGCAGTCCACCTCTTTGGCATGCAGCGCGGCGTTGGCTTCGCCCATTTACCATTGAAGGATGCCGTTGGTGTAGGATCGAAAGTATGTCTAGAGGGGGGTGATTAGACTACTTGACAAAATAAAAATCTATCATTTTCCCAATTTTAGTCTTAGGCAGATTTTAGCTATCTTAGCACAAGTCAAGAAATCTTAACACAATTCAAGAAAGCATGCAAAGAGTCTATGGGCAGCAGAAAATAAAGCATGCAACTTGCAAAAATGTAAAGGGAAGGGTTTGGAGAATTCAAACACAATTGGAGACACGGATTTTTTTGTCATGGTTCCGATAGGTGGTGCTATCATACATCCACGTTGATGGAGACTTCAACCCACGGAGGGTAACAGTTGCGCGAGTCCACAGAGGGCTCCACCCACGAAGAAGCAACCTTGTCTATCCCATCATGGCCATCGCCCATGAAGGACTTGCCTCACTAGCGGTAGATCTTCACGAATTAGACGATCTCCTTGCCCTTACAAACTCCTTGGTTCAACTCCACAATCTTTGTCGAAGGCTCCCAAGTGACACCTAGCCAATCTAGGAGACACCACTCTCCAAGAAGTAACAAATGGTGTGTTGATGATGAACTCCTTGCTCTTGTGCTTCAAATGATAGTCTCCCCAACACTCAACTCTCTCTCACAGGATGTGGATTTGGTGGAAAGAAGGTTTGAGTGGAAAACAACTTGGGGAAGGCTATAGATCAAGATTCATATGGTAGGAATGGAATATCTTGGCCTCAACACATGAGTAGGTGGTTCTCTCTCAAAAAATGTGTATGGGAAGTGTAGGTATGTTCTGATGGCTCTCCCCTTTAAATGAAGAGTGGGTGGAGGGTTATATATAGCCTCCACACAAAAATTAACCATTACACACAATTTACCAATCTCGGTGAGACCGAATGGAGAAACTCGGTCAGACCGATTCAGCAAACCTAGTGACCATTAGGATTTTCGATGGGACTGAGATGCAACTCGGTAGGACCGATATGGTTAGGGTTAGGGCATAACGTAATCTCATTGTGACCAATTACACAAACTCGGTGGGACCGATTTTGGTAATAAGCTAACCAGAGAGTTGGTCAGGTAAACTCGGTGGGACCGATCGCTCATTTCGGTGGGACCGAAATGTTACGAAAGAGAAACAGAGAGTTTACATTGCAATCTCGGTGGGACCGATCGCTCATCTCGGTAGGACCGAAACGTTTTGAAGGGAAACAGAGAGATTACAACCCCATCTCGGTGTGACCTAGATACCTATCGGTGAGACCGATTTGCCTAGGGTTTGTGGCAGTGGCTATGACATTTGAAACTCGGTGGCACCGGATAGAAAGAATCGGTAGGGCCGAGTTTGACTTTTGGTTTAGGTCATATGTGGATGTGGGAAGGTAGTTGAGGGTTTTGGAGCATATCACTAAGCACTATGAAGCAAGAACCTCATTAAACAACACCTCACCCCTCCTTGATAGTATTGGCTTTTCCTATAGACTCAATGTGATCTTGGATCACTAAAATATAAAATGTAGAGTCTTGAGCTTTGAGCTTGAGCCAATCTTTTTGTCCTTAATATTTTGAGGGGTCCACTTTCCTCATCCATGCCATGCCATTCATTGAGCTTTTCCTGAAATATTAATCTTGGAATAGCATTAGCTCAATGAGCTATATGTTGTTAGGAATTACCAAAACCACCTAGGGATAGTTGCACTTTCAATCTCCCCCTTTTTGGTAATTGATGACAACATATAGATCAAAGCTTCGACAAATGATAATAAGAGTGAAAAGCATTGTCGCTTTGAGAAGTATGTGAAAAGCAAGACCTCCCCCTAAATTTGTGCATAGTTTATGATTTGCTTTGGACTGCAAATGCACAGAGAATTAGGCTCATAGGTTACACTTGCATGTCACATACATCTTGGTGGAGCGCTCAAAATGATAATAATTAAATACATGCACTCATCACCAAGCAAAGTGAATGATCATATAGGGATAAAATGATAATGTCATCCAACAAGCATTAAGGTAGCATATGATCAAACACATGATCATCCAAGTATCACGTAGACAAAAAGTATCTCAAACAAGCAAAGCAAATAAAGTTCAACCACCAAAGAAAGAGAGAATAAAAAGCAACGCTCTCTCTCGAAGCCTATGATCTGTACATTTTTCTCCCCCTTTGGCAACAAGTTACCAAAAAGTTCCTAGAAAATGCATAGCACTAAACCGTCTCTCAGGCTTGGTCTTCAGGTGGTGGTGTCCGGATAACTCCAAGAACAAAGGCTTCAGTCGAAGTAGATGGAGCTGATGGAGTAGGTGCTAGAGCTAGTGGCACTTAAGCTGTAGCTGGTGCAGATGAAGTGGCTCTAGTGTCTGAAACAGGCACTGCAGCAGACATGTGAGCTCTAGGCACTCTGGCAAATGCATCAGTGGTTGTCTTGCCCTTCCTCTCCTGCATATCATCCTGAAGTTGCTCCACAACAGACTGGATCTCAGTTACCTTGACATCCAAGTCATAGAACTTTTGCTCCACGATCCTCTCCAAGCTCTCCTGGTTTTGAGTCAGGGTGGCCAGTCCCTTCTCAATCCTCAGAGTGGAGGCATTCAAGTAGCCAAGCTGATCTTTCTTGCTCTTCAGAAGATACTGAGATGCTTCTTCAGTAGTTGGCATCCTTGCAGCCTTTTCAGCTTTTGCCTTCTCCTTCTTGGCTTGTGCGTGCACAGAAGATGGTTCATCCTCATTCATAACCACAGTGTTGTCCTCGAAGTCTGGATAGATAGGCATGTGCTCCTTGTCCAGCAGATATGTACCAGTGCCCATCTTGGAGTTGATTAGCTCCTGAATCTGTGGGGCATACCCACAACTCCTCTTCTGATCTGCAACTGTCCTCTTGATAGTTTCAACTATTAGGCTCATGACTTTGAACTTCTGTGGAACATCAAAGATATGAAGCAAGTTTATTGCATGGCCTCTGATCATCTTGTGATCACCTAACTTTGGCAAGAGAGTGTGCCTGAGGATCCAGTTGATAGTAGGCAGGCCTGACAGAAGGTAATGTACAAATCCAAACTTATGTGTCTCAAGAGCAGCATCTAGGATCTCCTTGTACATGTGTGCCATGGTGTTGTGATCCTTCTTCTTGTTGTCATAGACATCCAAGTCATCTTCACTCTCTTTTGGGGCATTGATCAACTTCGCCCATTCAGCAACCGTGGACTGGTACCTCGTACCTTCAGACATCCAGACAATTCTTCCATCTGGGTAGAAATGAGCTGTGGAGTAGAACTTCATGATGAGCTCATCATTCCATTTTGTGAGCTTCTGAGCCACAAACTCATCGACTCCACAAGCCTTGAAACTGTCATGTACACCTGGATAGTGATCCTCATTCTCCTTGATGTAGTCCTAGTCGACCCATCTCATGTCACACACCATGGGCTTCTTGTCAAGCAACACTGTCTCATAGAAGTCCTGATGTTCCTTTGTATGGAACCTGTAGTCCACAACAGTCCTTCTCCTGGTGGCATATGGATCTGACTCTCTCCATAGCCTCAGACCTGAGTCCTTCCTGATCTTCATGTTCTCAGCAACTGGATGAGCATCATTGGGATCTGGGATTTTTGACTTCAGCTTCCTCAAGACATGTGACTCATCATCTTCTTCTTCCATTTCAGCTTCAGGCACTGGGGCCTTGTTCTTTTCCTCAGCAGGGATGTTCCTGGTGCTCCTCTTTGGTTTTGGCTTTGGAGCTGGAGCTGCAGCCTTTGGAGCAGTCTTAGGCTTAGATGGAACAGCCCCTGCCCTGATGGCATCACCCATAAGCTTCTGAGCTTTGGGTGCTGGTGCAGCATCTTCTTCCTCTTCCTCTTCACAATCTCTCATGATAGAGGATCTCCCAAGCACTCTGGCAATGGTCTTCTTGACCCTCTCTTTCCTCTTCTTCTCTGCCACAACCTGCCCTTTGGGTGCAGATTCCAAAGTCTCTTGAGTAGATGCTCTGGCCTTAGACATTGGAATTCTCTTGGCAGGAACCTTTTGCTTCATGCCTGGCTTGGTGGCAGCAGCTGTGCCACATTCCTTCTTCAGGACTTTTCTCTTTGAGGTGGTTTCTTCTTCCTCAGCCACATAGTCCTCATTCTATGACTCTGAAGTTCTTTTCTTGCTGGCCCTGGTGGCAGCTTTGGGTAAGTTGCTTAGGGTGCTCCTGCTGCCATCATCTGAGCTGCTAGAGGGACTAGTGCCCTCACTCAAGTGAACCTGCTCTTCTGACCTGTTCTGGTTGTCACTCTGATCAGACATATTGCAAACACTGACAGCAGACCCTGTGAATAGATATAGATGAGATAGAGTGGATGAGCATCAAAAATGCAGAGGTTTTTGCAAAAAAATAAGTCAAAAACTTAGTTTTAGTTTTCCACAGAAAGCATTTCGGATCAACCGATTTGTAAACTCGGTGATACCAAAGCGGCTGTTGGAACCTAAACTAGTGAACTCGGTCAGACCGAGTCCCAGTTTGGTGGCACCGAGACTGCTAGGGTTTCACAAAGTCCTGAACTCGGTCACACCGATTTGCAATTCTCGGTCAGACCGAAAATTACATGTGCAATGGCCTGAGCCGAATCGGTGGTACCGAGTTCCACAACTCGGTGGGTCCGAGATGATTTCGGCGGAAACCTAACCCTAAATTTTCAATTCACGACTAAACTACGGAGTGTTTTCGATGGATAGAATGGCTTCAATCGTGGCAAGATACATGGCAAAGCAATGTGCTGGGGAATCGGAGATAGAACAGCACAGTGATCGAGTTCATACCCTAGTTCGGTGATGAACTCGCTACTTCGGAAACGGCGGGGTTGATTCCCGTTGACGGCAGCGGAGACCAACGGCAGGAGGCGGCTGGCGACGAGAAAGACGATCCGGAGACCCTGGAGGCAGAGCGGGCTAAGCGCGGGTTGAGGAGGTTTGGAAAGTTTTCCAAAATTTGACCCGTGGATATATATAGCCCGACCCTATCGGTGTGACCGAGTGGAACAACTCGGTGGCACCGAGATTCATAACTGCAAGCAGTTACTGAAACTCGGTGTGACCAAAAAGTTCGAATCGGTTGCACCGAGGTTGAAAACCTAGATCGACTTAGTGATCTCGGTTTGACCGAAATGGGTGAATCGGTCAGACCGAAATGCACAAAGAAGTTTTGGAAGTTTAAGTCTATGACGAATCGGGGACTCTGAGTGCTCCTCACACAGAGTGGTTCGAATCTGACTTGATCAAATTTTGTGATGCAGCATGAATAGAGTTTGAGACGAGAAAAACATAGATAGCTAGAGAAGGTTCTTAGGCATTATTGTCCATCCACTTGGCCAAAAGAAAAGGAAACCAATCAATCAAAACAACAAGTGGATGTCCTCGAATGAGTAAATTATGCAACCAACATGCTCACACAATAAAATGGCAAATGAAATATGTGGCAAAGCATGCACAAACAATTCTAGCATCTATCAAGCAATTGGTGATGACTAGGTCATCTATATATGAGTATATTGACTTAGGAGTCAAATGAGAACATTTGATCATAGGTCATACTCATCGTTTAAGCACAAGTGGGGTTACCACTTTTACATAAAGCGTTGTTGTGTTCACACCATTAGAGTTGCTTTAACTCAATTGTTAGAGTAAAGCTCCCCCTAGATGTGAGATCCCCCCTAAGAGGGTGAACTAACCTTGGGTTTTGTCGATGATGACTTCATGTAGGTGTTGAAGATGTGGATGCTCTATGTTGATGTAGATCATTTGGAGCTATCCTTTGGAGTGAGTTGCACTTTCAATACATACACGGGTTAGTCCCACAAGGAACAAACAAGAGTATCCATAGACATAGAGTGATGCACACACAAGATGATGTCTATGAAAGCTTTAGGTTACCTTGTCCCTTGTCTTACCAACAAGAGGGTTTGTGACTCCTTGAACTAGTGCAAGATGTGGAAGTTGATTGCACTTGTTCTTGCCAAAATGATAAGAGTGAAGTATATTGGCGGAGTCACCCTCAAGAACTCTCTAGTTCTTCTTCTTCGGGATCCACACCATCTTGATGGAAATCCTCGGAGTTGTAGTTATACTTGATGAAGTGGAACTTGATGTAGTCTTGGGAACCCACTTGACCAAGGCCTTAGGAGCTTCTTCAAATGCATCAATTTCCTCTTGAAGCTTGTCCTTGCCTTTTTGCTTGTGGTCTTGTGGTGGAAGATCATCTTGAGCTTGTGTCCCTTTGGATGAAGTAGGATCATACTTCTCTTGTTGAGGAACAAACTTCGTCTTTGGGTATTGATCTTCTTCATACTCAACTCCATTGGCATTGAACTTTCGTTCAAAACCAATACCTTGATTCTTCCAGTGCCTTCCTTGCTTGCATACAATTTCCTCGAATTGCTTACTCCCTGCAAGGCTCTTGTAAACACATTTCTCTATAATTCCCTTCAATAAGCTATTTTCTTGCTCAAGTGTAACTTGGCTAAGAGAATCATTAGTGGAATCAAGAGAACTACTAGAAGCAACAACATTGGATTTAGCATGATTATTGTTACTACTAGAGGAAGAATCTTTCTTGTTCTTGTTACTAGACTTGACTTGAGGCATGTAAGTGGATAAGAGTAAACGCTTGGCAATGTAAGAAGAACTTTTCTTGCGAAGATCATCATTGATTGCCTTTAAGAACTCATGCTCTTGCTCAAGGTTGAGCTTTTCAAAACGTAATTTCTCATGAGTCCTTAAAAGTTCTCGATGATCTCCTAAGATAGTTTCATGAGCTAACTTAAGAGTGTTTAGTTCTTTAATTAGAGACTCAATCTTCTCCTTATCATTGTCATTCGTTTCATCATAGTATTCATCACTATAGTTGTCAACAAGTAACTCATCATCACCTAACAAGTCATCTTCATCACTACTGAAATCAACATACTCGGGGTGTGATACCTTTGGACCTTTGGCCATGAAGCATCTTCCAATTCCTTCATTTGGTGAATCAAGTATGTCGTAGGAGTTGGTTGACACAAGTGCTAGTACGGCAACACCTTCATCTTGAGTATATTCGGAGTCGGAGTGATAGCTTCTCTCGGAGTCATTGTCGGAGTCGGAGCCGGATACCCATTCACCAACATGAGCTTGATGTCTTCGTTTTATCTAGCTCCTTGATGACTTGTCCTTCCTTTCCGAATCCTTGCTTCTCCGAGGGTGTCTTCGTTCATATCGATCATCCCTACTCCTTCTCTCCCTTGATGGTGATTCTTCTCTTCTACTTTTTCTTTTGGGAGAATCTTCTCTTCTCTTGTGGGGAGCCGTACACTCATTGGAGTAGTGTCCGGGTCTTCCACAATTGTAGCAGTTTCACTCTCGACTAGAAGATCTTTTGTCATTGTAGGACCTTGACTTGGAACTTCTTTCCTTGCTTCTACTCTTGTAGAACTTGTTGAAGTTCTTCACCATTAGGCTCAATTCTTCATTGAAGGTTTGCTTCTCACTTGATGATGTGGGAGCTTCACATGAGGCTTTGTAAGCACCACTTGACTTGTTATGGACCTCCTCCTTATCCTTGAGTGACATCTCATGAGAAACAATTCTTCCAATGACTTCCGTTGGCTTGAGATCTTTGTAATTTGGCATCATTTGGATCAATGTGCATACGGTATCGTATTTTCCATCGAAGGCTCTTAGGATCTTCTTGATGATGAATTTGCCGGTCATCTCTTCACTTCCTAAGCCGACAATCTCATTTGTGATAAGAGCAGGCCTAGAGTACATTTCAGCAACACCTTCACCATCCTTCATTTTGAACTTGTCAAGTTGACTTTGAAGCACATCCAACTTGGATTCCTTGACGGAGTCGGTACCTTCGTGCATGTCAATCAAAGTATCCCAAATTTCCTTTGCATTCTCAAGATTGCTGATTTTGTTGAATTCTTCGGGGCACAATCCGTTGAAGAGGATATCACAAGCTTGAGCATTGTACTGTAGCATCTTTAACTCATCCGCGGTAGCTTCACGATTCGGTTATCTCCCATCAAAGAATTCACCTTGCAAGCCAACACACACAATAGCCCAAACGGCGGGGTTATGTCCAAGAATATGCATTTTCATCTTATGCTTCCAACTAGCAAAATTAGTACCATTAAAGTAAGGACCTCTACGGTGGTAATTTCCCTCGCTAGACGCCATACTCTCCTAGGTTGTGAAACCAAGGCTATGACCACCAAAAGCTATGGAAATCAAAGCAAATGGAGACCAAAGCCCTGATACCACTTGTAGGATCAAAAGTATGTCTAGAGGGGGGGTGATTAGACTACTTGACAAAATAAAAATCTATCCTTTTCCCAATTTTAGTCTTTGGCAGATTTTAGCTATCTTAGCACAAGTCAAGCAATCTTAAAACAATTCAAGCAAGCATGCAAAGAGTCTATGAGCAGCGGAAAATAAAGCATGCTACTTGCAAGAATGTAAAGGGAAGGGTTTGGAGAATTCAAACGCAATTGGAGACACGGATGTTTTTGTCGTGGTTCCGATAGGTGGTGCTATCGTACATCCACGTTGATGGAGACATCAACCCACAGAGGGTAATGGTTGCGCGAGTCCATGGAGGGCTCCACCCATGAAGGGTTCACGAAGAAGCAACCTTGTCTATCCCATCATGGCCATCACCCATGAAGGACTTGCCTCACTAGCGGTAGATCTTCACGAAGTAGGCGATCTCCTTGCCCTTACAAACTCCTTGGTTCAACTCCACAATCTTTCTCGGAGGCTCCCAAGTGACACCTAGCCAATCTAGGAGACACCACTCTCCAAGAAGTAACAAATGGTGTGTTGATGATGAACTCCTTGCTCTTGTGCTTCAAATGATAGTCTCCCCAACACTCAACTCTCTCACAGGATGTGGATTTGGTGGAAAGAAGTTTTGAGAGGAAAGCAACTTGGGGAAGGCTAGAGATCAAGATTCATATGGTAGGAATGGAATATCTTAGCCTCAACACATGAGTAGGTGGTTCTCTCTCAGAAAATGTGTATTGGAAGTGTAGGTATGTTCTGATGGCTCTCCCCTTTAAATGAAGAGTGGGTGGAGGGGTATATATAGCCTCCACACAAAAACTAACTGTTACACACAATTTACCAATCTCCGTGAGATCGAATGGAGAAACTCGATCAGACCGATTCAGCAAACCCAGTGACCGTTAGGATTTTCGGTGGGACTGAGATGCAACTCGGTAGGACCGATATGGTTAGGGTTAGGGCATAACGTAATCTCGGTGTGACTGATTACACAAACTCGGTGGGACCGATTTTGGTAATAAGCTAACCAGAGAGTTGGTCAGGTAAACTCAGTGGGACCAATCGCTCATTTCGGTGGGACCGAAATGTTACGAAAGAGAAACAGAGAGTTTACATTGCAATCTCGGTGGGACCGATCGCTCATCTCGGTAGGACCGAAACGTTACGAAGGGAAATAGAGAGATTACAACCCCATCTCGGTGTGACCAAGATCCCTATCGGTGAGACCGATTTGCCTAGGGTTTGTGGCAGTGGCTATGACATTTGAAACTCGGTGGCGCCAGATAGAAAGAATCGGTAGGGCCGAGTTTGACTTTTGGTTTAGGTCATATGTGGATGTGGGAAGGTAGTTGAGGGTTTTGGAGCATATCACTAAGCACTATGAAGCAAGAACCTCATTAAACAACACCTCATCCCTCCTTGATAGTATTGGTTTTTCCTATAGACTCAATGTGATCTTGGACCACTAAAATATAAAATGTAGAGTCTTGAGCTTTGAGCTTGAGCCAATCTTTTTGTCCTTAATATTTTAAGGGGTCCACTTTCCTCATCCATGCCATGCCATTCATTGAGCTTTTCCTGAAATATTAATCTTGGAATAGCATTAGCTCAATGAGCTATATGTTGTTAGGAATTACCAAAACCACCTAAGGATAGTTGCACTTTCAGTTGGCTTCTGCGGAAGAAAGAAGAAGGGAAGGCGGCAGTTGCCAACAGAGAGGAGGCTAGAGTCGCCGAGGAGATTTGGCCCGACTTTTTAGCAGTCAGCCCGAATCTTGGGGACTACAGCCCGCGGGTGCTCCAGCGCGCCTCCATGGAGAAAGGAGTCGTCAAAATCAATAGAAAGAAGAAGAGTCGCCAGGAAGATCTGGCCCGACTGATGAGCAGTTGGCCCGGATCCCGGGGACTACAGCCCACGGGTGCGCCAGCGTGCCCCAGTAGAAAGAAGAGGACTTACTCCGGCTCTCCGACAAGTCGGCAGCGCGTTGATCCAGCTCCTGGACCCTAGAGTTGTAGGCGGTCGCACGAAGGTTATGATAATCCTGTAGCAAGCATATCGGCTTTCAGAGCCTGCTAGTTAGAGTTCCGCACCGCCTGCCCAGCAGCCGGCCAGAACTCGGGGACTACACCAAGTGGGTGCGCTGACGCGCCCCCACGAAGCAATACAAGAGTTAAAAACGAAGAAACAAGAAGCATATAGGGATGGCCTCTCGCGACGCCAGATACGCCTTGTTGTAGTTCTTGATGGCGTCGGCTTCGACGTGGAGTTTGGCTTGAACATCCAGCATCGCCTTTGTTCAGAGGACCTGTCCCGCCAACCCGCACCCACCCCGGGGACGCGGCGCTGGTCGCCTCAGCGTCCGGGATCGAGGAGCTCGCGGCGCCAGTCTTCAGTGGGCGTGGCGCCGAAGCCGCCTTTGCAAATCGGCGACGCGTCGGTGTGCCGACCTCAAGAGTCGGGCCCATCGCCACCTCGTTTTTAGTCGGCGGCACCAGCGGGTCTGCCGGCTACTTGCCTCGCACGCTCCCAGACGGTGGCGGTGGAGGCACATTCACGTCTGGCATGGCGACGTCGACGCCGTCCCTCTCCATGACCGGGTGCTCGCCCCCGGTTTCCCCAGTCCGCGCCACGAACTCCGGAGGTGGCGGCATGGAGTTCAGGGGAGTGATGAAAATCGATGACTGGCGGCGCACGGCTTCTTCAGCCTGCTTCTTCGCCGCGTCGGCAGCCTCGGACTCCGTCAGTTTCTTCAGGGTGGCGGCCTCTGTCTTCTCGGCCTCCGCCTTCTCCAGGCGGGCGGCTTTCTTCTCTTCGCGCACTTCTCGCGCGTTCCGCTCCCTCGCCTCCTGAAGGTCGGCGGCCGGATCAATCCGCCGAATGGTGGTGGAAGTCTCCGCCGACCTCACGATGGAGGCGGCGGCCGATTTCTCATGAGAGAGCAGAGCCCTAGATCAAGGGAAACAAAGTGAAGAAACTCAGACAGAGTTAACAAGGAAAAATGAAGGTACAAGATAAAGGTGGTACTTACGCGGAAACCAGCTGCGGCTTCTTCACCTTCTTGCGGAAGCGGATGGCCTTCGTGGCCGCTTCATCCCGCTTGGTCGCCGCGGCCGAGCCCTTGGGCTTCTTCGGTCGGCTACCAAACAAGCTCGGCGCGGCCCTGCGCTTCTTTGTGCCGCCTTGGGAATCCAGCGCGGCAGATGAGCTCATGCCCGGCTGGCCGGCTCCTGGCTAGTGGCGCGGGGTGACTTCCCCCACATCATCATCAGGCCAGTCCTCGAGGCTGGCTCCGAGCCTCGGGCCGCCTGCTTCGCCGCCTCCTCCCTCGGCGTCGTCCTCCAAGGCCGCAGCCCCCAGATCGGGGTCGTCGATGTCGCTCTCCGCTCGGTCGGGGAGGAATTGGCGCTCTGGCCCCGCGGCCCCGGCTGCCGGATGGAGGAGGGGACTCTATTCAAAGGCCGATTGGTTAGACTGGACAGCAATAACTCGGCAACAAAGAGACAGAGAAAAAAGACAGATGACTTACAATAGGCGGGGGGTTGGCGCGTGAATACGGCTCCTTGCCAAACCGCCCCTCATCCGTGAGCTCACAGTTTGCAATGTAGTTCACCATGTGAGCTACATCTGCGTGAGGCATCTCCTTGGTGCACAGCCGACTCGGGTCCCGATGTCCGCTCATCTGGCAGATCATGTGAGGGCGGCTCTAGAGCAGGAGCACTCGGCGCGCCACGAAGGCGGATAGCAAGTCGGGCCCGGTCAGGCTCTCTGACTGTATCAGCACTCGGAGCCGCGCGAAAGTGGCGGCTCTGGAGGGCAACAGCGTCTTGGCCCGATACGACCAGTTGGGCTGCCTCCCAGCCGGCGGGCCGGCTTCGTAAGCCGGCAAGTTGACCCAGTCGCCCTCCGCGAAGACGCTCTTCACGTAGAAATACGACCGCTGCCACATCTTCACCGACTTGATCAGCGGGATGGCAGGAAACGGGTTTTCGGCTGCCGGCCTCCGCACCGCCATGAACGCGCTGCATTGAGCCGGCACACCCGCAACAAGGGTGTCGAGCTTGATGTAGAAGAACTCCCCCCAGAGCTCGATGGTGGGTAGGACGCCGAGGAAGCCTTCGCACAAGGTGACGAAGGCGGACATCAGCACCACCGTGTTCGGGGTGAGGTGGTGCGGCTGAAGACCGTAGAACTCGAGGAAGGATCGGAAGAAGCTGCTCGCCGACAGGCCGAGGCCACGCAGGCAGTGTGAGCGGAACACGACCCGCTCGCCCTCCTCCGGCGCCGGTGAAATTTCCCTCCTCGGCGCGAGGCGGATCCTCACGTGGTCCTCCCTGGGGAGCCTCCGTGTCTGGCAGAGGAAGTCGATATGGTCATCATGAACCTCGGAGCCATCCCATGCACCGGAGCGCGCCATGGGGTACGTGGGGATGGAGGATGAGCTCATCGGAGAAGAACCACCGCGGCGCTCAATGTGGCTTGGGGGCGCTTCGGCGAGACAAAGAAGAAGGAGGAAAGAATAGGAAGGAGGGACGCGCGTGCTCCGCCGCTCCCCCCTCCTCCCCCTACTTATAGGCCTACAGGCTGCGAAGCTGAGGGGGCGATCGTGGGATTCACTGCGCCCACAACCCCATGCCCCCACGTTTATCGCGCAAGATACTGCACGCAGTAACTCCGCGGGAACCCCAACCGCCCACCTCGGCCGCAGCGGATCCGCTCGCACGCCGAGGCGTGGTAGTGGCGGACCCCGCCGCAGGCGTGTTCCATCGCGGACGTGGGTTGGCAGATTGGCCCGGCCGATCGGCGCCATGTGACATGACCACAACGGGCGGCGGCCTGGAGGCTTAGCTAGCATGCCACTTGGTTCCCGCCGACGCGTTCGAAGATTGGATAAGTCAGACTGGGCGCGGCCGACTCCCGCCAGTTGGCCCGGCAGAAGTCGGACGAAGCTCCACCTCAGGCACTCGGAGAAGAAAACTGTTGAGGCTTCTCGGCTGCTCAGCCGCAGCACCTCACCAGCTTCGGGGACTACTGTCGGAGTAATGGGCCACGGGTAGGTTAATCCAAGGTCCAGAACTTTTCAGGACATCGGGGCTGGCTGCGCCCCTCAAGGCACCAAGATGAAGTGCCGCCTTCTGGTGGCCAGCTGAAGGAATAGCCGGCTGCCCATAGACGGCCGAGTTTCAGAGACCGACTTCAAAAACAGCCGACTCCTAGTTGGCGGCTTCTAGAGAAGCCGACCCCTAGCAGTCGGCCCATGGCGCCAACAAAGCCCGCGCCCTCATCAAGAAAGACAAGACAGGGAGTGGCTACAGTATAGACCATCCCCCCCTGATCCAGGGACGGGCGTGGCCACAGTGCACCATACCGGCGGAGATCTTCGCCCGGCGCGGCACTGTTGCCACGCCACTCCTAACATCACCACAAGCAGGCGGAGCCCTGCTCCCACGACGGCCTATCGGTACGGCCCAAGGACGATGGGCCCCACCAATCAGCGAGAGCCTGGAAGACGGTAAGAGCCCCACCAGTCGGACCCGATGGAGGTCGGCCCCCGGCAGTCGGCCCGCCCTTTCCTCGGGACCCATGCGCCATTAACCAAGATGAGACATGGAGTGACTACAGTAATCGCCCGCCAAGTGGCGGAGCTGTAGCCACGATCCCTTGACCAAGCCTGCGTCATTAGAGTCACGGCTACAGTGATCAGCAGCTAACAAGACCCGAGAGCGGCGGGGGCGGCCTGTCGGCCCCGTACCCAACCAGTCGGCGGGGCCCACCAGGCGGCGGGCCCAGAAGCCGGTGGCTGAAGAGACTGACGGCCGGGCCCTATGCCCGTCCGGATTACCATTGTACCTCTGGGGGTAGGCCTATATAAACCCCCCAGGGCACCCATGCAAAGGGTTCCCACCCGGTTAGGACTAGACTTAGACCTAGAGGAGTAGAGGGCCGGTGACGGTGTCCTGGACTAGGGGGTACTCACCACGTCATCTCCCGATCTGTTAGATTGGGCCGAGGACCCCCATGGCCGTATACTCCTGGGCCAGTTCGAACAGCTGCCACATACAAGGAAGATTCCACAAGACTTGGCGATCAAGACAAGGACTCCTCCCTACAGACGTATTCGGCTAGGACTCTTGTTATCCTAGGCCTCTGGTGCATTATATAAACTGAGGCCAGGCTAGTCGATAGATCATATACATACAATCATACCATAGGCTAGCTTCTAGGGTTTAGCCTCTTTGATCTCGTGGTAGATCTACTCTTGTACTACCCATATCATCAATATTAATCAAGCAGGACGTAGGGTTTTACCTCCATCAAGAGGGCCCGAACCTGGGTAAAACATCGTGTCCTCTACCTCATGTTACCATCCGGCCTAGACACACAGTTCGGGACCCCCTATCCGAGATCCACCGGTTTTGACACTGACATTGGTGCTTTCATTGAGAGTTCCGCTGTGTGATCGACAAAAGGATCAATGGGTCGCCTGCAGATCAACTGCGACTTCGGCATCTTCGTCACCAGCTCGACTGATCACCTTGGTTCGACCAAGAACTGCGCCCCGTGTTCGGGTCACCATGTTTGGACGAGGGCCTTCATCAAACATCAACTCTGATCTCTATCAAGATCACGAAGGAATCATCCATGGAGCTCGGGGGATCAACGTCAACATTGCCTTCAAGCGGCCGTGCTGTTATTCTGGACAGCGAACTCATATCTACCGTCACCACCTCCTCAAGTATCGCTTTGATGATCGCTTTGGTGTAATTGTGCGGAATTGAGTCTACAACAACCCTGGAAAATTTCTTCGAGTTCCGATGGAGGAATCTCTGGCAATCCATGATATACCAGAGCCCTGTCAAATCTGGACGGGAATCTGGATGAGTTTAGGGCGTGGTGTCCAACTTCTAGCTTGGACGTCCTTTTGAAGATCCAACCGTTGATCGGCTGAGGAATTCCCATATCTACCACCTCTCAAAATTTCAGCTCGATCCGACCGTCCAAACTCCGGGAATCTTCCGATTAGTGCATCACTTTTCGGATCTGTTTTCTGCGCGAAAACGAATCCGACCCGAGTTCGTCTTTTTTATGAACGGGATTTCGGACATCCCTTTTGAAGGAAGTTTTGTATGGGGTATTGTGTTTTGTTCCCGAACACATCCCACTAACTTTAAGATCTTTTGAACATGATCTTCAACATCATGCTGGTGTCAAACCAGTCCGGCAATATTACTCCACGGCTGCCGACCTGCGCTAGACACGTCGTCACTTTGTTGAGCCAAGCTCAACTTCTTCAGATCATCATCTCCGCAAGCCGAACAAGAGTCCGGCATCACGAAGGATAAATCATCACCAACATCGCCGCCCCACGAATTACACGGAGCGGGCATACCAGCATCGCCGCACGGTCGCTTCATCAAGCCGGCATCGACCACGTCGTGACCTGCATCGACAGGGCCACACTATTGCTTCTTCAAGCTGGTGTCCATCACGCCGATCTACTTCGACTCATCGGCTGACATCGAAGCTTCGACATCTCGGCTGGACCGGGGGCTTCGCCATCTCTTCATCAACCTACCCCGGACACTTCGGCGTCACTAGCCGACCAGCTCTGTCATGTTAGCTGGGCCGAGGGCTTTGTCTCGGCGAGCCAACCTTTGCCAGCATTGCCATGCCGTCGTTTTATCGCCCATCAGGCAATGGGTGTGCGGAGCGAGTCCCAATTTTGAGAATCACCTTCCTTCAGATTGCTACAACAAATAAACAAGGTGCTATTAATCCCAGTATTTTTTGCTTGTTTGGGTTCATTTTTCCCAAGGAATTATTACTCTGGTTTGTCCATCATATGTACACAGGTCTATCAAATGGTGGCCGCATTAACGACAGTCGCATGGTGGTTCGGTCAGTTTCCATACATAGTCCGGTGAACGCCGCATCCGGAGCTCGGACCGACCTGCGAATTCAGGCTTTGCCACGCCTCTATCGCATCACGCTGACGCCCTGCATCAACATTGACTTCGGCGACAGGCCATATTTCTTTTATTACTCACTTTGCATAAATTATTTATTATGCAACGATTTTTTAATTATCATTATGACTATTATCTCCGGTTTGCATTATATTTTATGCACAGGAAAATGATCCGGAGACTTCGGCGTCACTCTGCCGGTCTGCATTGACCGTACTATGTCACCACTTCGGCGTGTCGAGCTATCCGCTCCGCCACCTCGGGACCGGCTTGGGGGATGGAATCTTGCCCGCATCAAGCTCGGATCGTGTCATCAATACTGAACACATTAACCAGCTAAGTCGCTTTTATGCTCAAAGCTTTAATTTCTAATTTGTGTTCGGTTCGACCAAGCATTATACTTTTTTGAAAAAAAGTTGCTTGTAAAAAATTTCCTTGTCCAAACTTTGTTTGTGACGCATAAATTCAAATACCCAATTCATTTGGGGGCTTCCTTCATGAAGCTTTTCCTCTTGCATATGATTATACTTGTACGGCTTCGTTCCTTGTTCGCGTATTACGCTATAATATGTACCATATTGACTTAAGCGATTTGCAAGCTGGGTTGCCTCGTTCCTGTGTTTACCCCTACGTTCCCGATTGTTCGGCTAGGGAGTAAAGGGAACACCTCTGCGATTGTCACGATCGGGTCATCCGAGCCGGACCTCAGATTGGGTGAAGCCGAAAGCTAGTGCTCTTATAGTTTTCAATGATGATCGGCACACAACGGAACTCATGAGTATAAAAAATCTATTGCACAAGTCTCATAATAACAATGAGCACCGAAGAAAGGTACCGGTGGGGGTACTATTTTCTTTGAAGATGCTTCTTACACTTCGCAGTAATATAACATAAGTTCCCTGAGCGCGCTTTGTCTGTTACAGCCTTATGGCCTGATTGCCTGGTTATTGGAAACACCGTCGATATTCTCGACAGATGGAGTACATAACACTTTTCGGTCCTTGACCGAAGAGGGAGAAGCCGACGGTCGGTTAAGACGCGTTTAAAGTTCGGTTGAACATAGATATGATATAAGTACTTCGGTACATGCAATCATTCTTTTACCCAAGTCACTTGGGGGCTCTTAAATTTATATGAGCCATTTTATGATAAGTTTTCTTCTTCTTAGTCGTTGCAAAGTTTTATTATTATTATTATTATTATTATTATTATTATTATTATTATTATTATTATTATCTATCACTCCTTTTTTCGACACGAGCGTGTGGTCACTAGCCGGGGAGCCTAATTTCTCTCTCAAAGCCGCTAGAGTTTAGTTTGCTAAACTGGCCTAATGAGAAGTACTCCGCCCTCGGGATAGGAGGTTGAAGCCGTAGGCTGATCCGCTTAATGTCTTGAGATGGGATGTATCATGTTAAAGCACGACAGAAGCACTTCTTTTGCTAAGGCCAATTTTCGGATTGGCACCGAACACTTGATCTTGTTCGGACGTCAAGTTTTTACTGACGTTTTTTGGTTTTCCAAGCTTATGGCACTTTTAAACTATTTGTGTGTATTCAGCACAAGTGTCGCAGTGCAACGCCGGACACCTTTAGAGATTCGGCAAAAACATTCTCGGATATTGCTATATATGCATCGGTTTCGAATTGTGTCTTCGGTCAATAGTTGGGTTGCCCGGCTCCTGTGCTTGCCTCCTACGTTCCGCTTTGTTCGGCTAGGTGTGCAAAGGGAGAACCACTGCGATTGTGCTTCCAGCTCACATGGTTAAGCACCTCAGTGGAGAAAGCCGAAAACTGACTGTCATAGTAAGCGTAAACTGGTCAGCAATCTGATGACGGTGTTAAATGACGGGCCATTCATAACAATGGCCGAAGTGTTTACGGCTTGACCTCGACTGTCGCCGAACACTACCGGGGGCTATTAACTGCCCTCCCAAACTAAATCCTCGATATTTTGCTCTTACATTGGAGCTAAAGTTTCATGATCATGCTTAGCATGACAACCCAAAGAAAGGAACCGATAGCGGGACTATTTTCTTTGGAAGACATTTCTTCTGTTAAACAGTAATATAACATATCTCTCTGCGTACCTTTGTTTATAAAACCGTGTGGCCAGATTGCCTTGTTTGTCGTAAATCTTTGCCGTCATAAAGGCTTTATAAAGTAGGACAAACACTCCTCGGCTACTGGCCGAGGAGGTGGAAGCCGATGGTCAGTCAACAAAGTTTTGTACAATGCGGATTCGAGCATTAATGACGTAAAGTACTTGGATACATAGAGTCATTACATATAATTTGTGATTTTACTATGGATATCGATCCTTAATTCGGCCACCCGTGCCCGCATTAAGGCTCGGGGGCTGCTGGCTTCAGGCTTATTATTTACAAATATTAAAGGGGCACATCGATCCCCTGATCTGGTGTTGCCACCCGACCAGTGTCTCGGGGGCTACTGCATTGCCTGTTCAATGCAGAAAATTTTATGTGCAATATAGTTTCCAAGGAGATTTTGATCCTCAGGTTGGTCAGCCGCACCCAACCTGAGTCTCGAGGACTGAGCATGCCGCTTTTAGTGTCTCGAAGTATTCTGCCGAGATAGGACTTGATCCTCAGGCCGATTTTGCAAATCAACCTGAGTCTCAACGGCTACTGGGATCAGCGGTCTTTGTCATCCTTCATGTGCATCTCGGGTTTTAGACCGATACCCACCTTGAGGGCTACTGGCTATATATCTCGGCAGAGAATAAATTGCACCAATCAAAAATATTGACAAAAATCGACCCACATTCGGGGTGGTGCACCACCTCGGAAGCAGTCCGGCATAAAGCTCGGGCGCTAGTGGCTGGCTCCATAGAGGGCATTTCCGGCATTAAGCTCGGCTAAAATCCTTCAAACTTCTTTGAACCAAGGTGATTTATGACACCTCGGATACAGTCCGGCGTTGGAGCTCGGATACAGTCCGGCGTTGGAGCTCGGATACATAGTCCGGCCTTGGAGCTCGGATACATAGTCCGGCGTTGGAGCTCGGATACATTCCGACATTAGAGCTGGGAAGCGGTCCGGCGTTGGTGCTCGGTTGCAAAAGATACCTCGAATGCAGTCCGGCGTTGGAGCTCGGACGCAAGAGGACGCTGCCCCCCAGGAACAACTTCAAACCCGAGATGTGGCATAAAAATAACAAGGCATTGATAAAGGCCGAAAACTTAAAGGGGCTCCTCGGATACCCGACGTGTAAACTCGTCGAATTCATTTCGGCGATCCTCAAGATCGAAGATGAGAAGATTTGTTGTACTAGTTTTCAAGACCGACGACCAAAGATGAAGAACGGTTCGGAAGAATCGAGGAGCGTCCCTAACTTGAAGACCGGTTCAGGGGGCTACTGACGGTATCCTGGACGAGGGGTACTCACCACGTCATCTCCCGATCTGTTAGATTGAGCCGAGGACCCCCATGGCCATATACTCATGGGCCAGTTCGGACAGCTGCCGCATACAAGGAAGATTCCACAAGACTTGGCGATCAAGACAAGGACTCCTCCCCACCGGCGTATTCGGCTAGGACTCTTGTTATCCTAGGCCTCTGGTGCATTATATAAACCGAGGCCAGGCTAGTCGATAGATCATATACATACAATCATATCATAGGCTAGCTTCTAGGGTTTAGCCTCTTTGATCTCGTGGTAGATCTACTTTTGTACTACCCATATTATCAATATTAATCAAGCAGGACGTAGGGTTTTACCTCCATCAAGAGGGCCCGAACCTGGGTAAAACATCGTGTCCCCTGCCGCATGTTATCATCCGGCCTAGACGCATAGTTCGGGACCCCCTACCCGAGATCCGCTGATTTTGACACCGACAGCCGGCCTTGCTTTCTCCCATCTCTAGTAAATAGCTCGAGGAGCACCATTGTACCACTTGTGTCTTAGTGATCATGCGGAGGCCCCGCAGAGCAGGACTAGGGGTGTTATCTCCTAGGAGAGCACCGAACCTGGGTAAAGTACGCCGGCGTTCGTGTCTACGCCTCATCCCGTTTCCAGGCACCGGCGACGTTCTACTCGCTCCCACCATGATAAGTCATCCTTTGGCATATGTCGCACCCAACCCCCGACAACTGATACAGCAAAATGAGATTTATAAAGAGATTTCCCCGAGTACGTACCTTTAGGATTCCACGACTAGCTTCATTTGTCTTCCACACCTTGTATGATTTGCACATCAGAGATCGCCTCTCACAAGGTTAAAACTTAAATAAAAAATCTGAATATTTATTCAACCCTTTATGTCCTTAATCCAGACTCCATTGATCAATGCTTCCGCTACTGTTATTCTCTCTCTAATGACCGGTTGCACTGAATTGAAAACTTCGGTAGAATATATTTTCCTGTTGCGTCATTGATCCATATGATGGTCCAAAAGAAACACTATGCCCGCTACCAAACTCAACACGGGCAGCAGCATTGAGCAAACGCCTCTCATGTATCTTCAAAGGGCTTAGCAGGTGGTTCCAAGCACTGATTTCAAGATTTCTGTAACCAAAATTTATAGGCTAGGAGATTTGCTAGCAGTGAAATAGTGATTTTTTTGCATAAAAAAAGTAATGCTATCTAGCTGACGTTCCCTAGGAAGGGGATGTAAAACGAACATTGTTTGCTGACAGTCTTAGCTGTGATGCCAGACCAAACAATGGCAGTTTCTACTCGTTTTTGCTCAAAATGTCCTTCTTCATAGAAACTGTCATGCTATTCTGAAGAAATTGCCAACCCCCAAATAACTAAAACTGCCATGAAAATGGTCATCAGATAAGAGCATTAAAAAATATTAACTCTGTCTGAAATTAATTGTCTTAGATTTGTCTAGCAAAGATAAAGTAATTTAGGACGGAAGGAGTAGTAAATTGAGATAGAAAGCAATTTTAACAGTTTTAGCATAGAGAATCTACTAGAGATACCTTGATGCCCCCTTCTTGCAGGCGCGGCGCGGAAAACATATGTGCGGCAGTGGGCGGTTAAACCGGACTAGGCATCAGCAACCGAGACGAGCTTCCCGCAGAGAAAATCATCAACAAACTTGGGCACAGCTTGCACGAAATAGTTTTCCTAGTAAGGCCACAGATTCCTGGCTGCTTACCAGTAGCACGTGCTAAAACCGATCAACCGCTCGACAGACAGTACTGACAGGCTGACACCGCTGGTTGGGCAAGAGAGAACCTGAGATGTGGTCATGCGGCCAAGAGGCTGGGGACGGACATTGCGAGGAGGACAACCGCTACTTTATTAGTAGTAGATCCAAACGTCTACTCTACTCTCGTGGCTGCCTTGGCTTATCGACTCGGGGTCGCAACAATAAAATATCAGTGCAAGATTGCAAGTGGCAAAGCTAAACAAACAACTCGAGGTGTCGATGCCGACGAAGATTAGTTAAAGCTCGTCCTCTCAGTGTGACAGGGCATCGGCAGATCGATCGTAATCTAAGCAATCCGCACGTTGTTTCGGGAGCAGGGCCTGGCTGGCCCCTGATGAGAATGCGATTGGGCAAGTGGCAGTACCAACCATAAACAAATTCTGCTGCTCTTTATTAGTACTCCTACCAGTTAAAGAAAGATACTCCACAATAGGTAGTGCATGGTTCGAGGAAGGTTCGAGTCGACCACCTCAAGTTTTCCCGAGCCGGAGTCGGGACAGGACTCGAGAACCCGGATCTAGTGGCCATTGGGAGTCGATGTGCAAAGCGCAGCTGTGGACGACCCGCAGTAGTGGCTCAAAAACCGGTAAAGTTAATCCTAAGTTCCCAACCCAACACGTGAGGCGAGGAATCGTCCCAACGCCTACTCATCTGCAGCAACTAGCAAGCGTAGAGCGTAGTAGCCGCGTAGGTGATGAGCTTTGAACTTTCCTGCAGGATCGGAATGCGCTAGCCGTCCACGTACTCAGCTTGGGAAACTTCACCGATGCGGGGGCGTGTGGGCAGGTACGCCTGTACGCCCGTGCGGCCGTGTCCCAGGCCTACGCTCGCTACCGCACACACACAGGGCTACTTGTGGCGCCGTTGGGAGCGGACGCCCACGAGGCCAAAGCACCGAGCAGCACCGCAACACCACCGTTGCGGCTTCTCTTTTGCCCAGGAAAGTGCCGAACAACCAAACGAATGCATCGGTCGGATGGAGCCCTGCCACGACCGTGCATAGATGCCTCGGAAAGTAACCCACCACCCGGCAGCTGGCCGCCTCATCAAGATTCAAGTCATCATCACCAGACACACATGATCTCCCCATGACTTTCTTTTTATTTGCTCTTTTCTGAATGATGATTCGGTTTATCATGCATGTTGTTGGACTTGTATTCTTAAGCAGCCTGAACTGAAGTCAGGATCATGCTTTCTAGGTGTCCGATGATGGCTGTGGCGCGGTTCTTGGTCTGTGAGTCTTGCCTCCTCTCCGTTTGTGGCATGCGGTTCAACTAGGCGAGTTGTTCTATCATTGTTGTCGTCGTGTTGTGAACTGCATGCCAAAATGCATTGTATTAGCCGCTTGACTCTTCTTCTACGATACCGGTACATCTCTTCATGATGTATCATTGAAAATAATTACATGGATGCCCTAACTTGATTCTTACTACTTATATTTGCCGCTAATTTTTGGCCGTGCCCATTTGTATTCATGTTCTGTCAAATGTCCCTATGAAAATACCCTTCCGTGGCGTTTTCATCCAGATAAAGGGATTTGAATGTCTCCGAGACATTCTCTAAATGTTTTTACCCGTTCTTACAGGTAAGACCCCATTGAAACACTCAATGCCGTACGGCTGAACTCCGTCGCGTGCTTAGCGCCTCCACCACTATGGGGTCCAGGGAGGACTCCCTAGTTGACTAGACGTGTGCACTCTTTTGGAACCTACGGGGCTTTGGGAATGAGGGCCGCCGCAGGCAACTAGTGGAATACATGCGTGAGGAGAACATCGACATTGTAGTGGTCCAAGAAACAATGCGTATGGAGTTCTCGATAGCAGAGCTGGAAGGTCTTAGTAGGCACCAGTTTGCTTGGCACTGGTTGCCATATAGTGGAGTGGCTAGTCAATCCTGGGGCATCCTTCTGGGGGTGAAGGATGACGCCTTTGAGGTTGGGTCCATGGACCGGGGTGGGTTTTTTGTGAGCATGGAGGTGTGGGAAAGAGCGATCAACTTCAAGTGGGAAGTGATTGTAGTATATGGACTGGCTAATCATAGTCGATCCCAATATTTTCTAGAAGAAATCCGCACAAAAGTCTCATCTGTGTCGTTACCAGTCATTATTGGTGGTGACTTCAACCTCATTAGAGCTCCATCAGATAAAAATAATGCCCGGATCGACTTTCCAGGCATGCGGCGATTCAACGACTGGATCGCTGATCTCGGTATCTGAGAATTAGATAGAGTTAGGGCAAGGTTTACTTGGACCAATCGGCAGATACCCCCAACCGGAGTGTCTTAGACAGGGTGTTCATGTTCCCGAACTAGGAACTGCGGTTCCCCCTAGCTTGCTTGTATGCCATCACCTGGATCGGGTCAGATCATGTGCCCCTGCTGTTATCATCTAGTGATGAGAGGCCTTGCCCACCCCCGTGGTTCCTCTTTGAGTCCTTATGGTTGCGATAACTTGGTTTCATCGGGGTGGCAGCTCGGTTGGAGCCACACCGATGGATGTCGGCAGTCGATGATTGGCACTTCCTAGAGAAGCGGTCTAGAAAATTCGTCAGGAGTTGGGTGCTAATGTATGCCGTGATCTCAAGATTGGGAGGGGAGCCCTACTTGCAGAGCTTGAAGTCTTAGACTTGCAGGCCCATGCCGCGGGCATCACTTCTGATGAATGGGCTCTTCGCTATAGCCTAGAAGGCGACTTGCTCGAGATTTACTGGAAGGAAGAGGAATATTGGAGCCAACGGGGGACCTTCAATTGGGTCATCTTCGGTGGCGCCAACACAACATAAAATGTGCTCATCATCTACACGGCTACGTTGACTGTCTAGCCTTGGGTTGTCTTTCAAAACTTGCTGGGAGGATGGCGGGGTAGAATCTGTAGATTTTAGTTGCTCGGAAGGACCACCATCATCCACTGCCTTACAAATTTCCTTCTACTATATGCATTGTGAAGTAAAACCGACAAGAAAAAGGAAATAAAATTCGCTCTTCAGAACTCATTCTTGTATGATACTAACGAACACTACTCCGATTAAAGGCAAACACATGATACAAGGATGGAATATGTCATAGCCCTAGAATGTTGCTTGTATATAGTTGCATGAGAGAGAGCATCAAGCACCATGTTTAAATTCAGGAAACTTGAATTGAGGAAATTTGAAAGCCTTAAAATTTAATTAAAAAGGGCAAAGAACCCTAAAAATTGCATTAATTGATTCCACAAATTCTTATTTAATGTTTTGGAATTTTGGCAAGGGTTTTAAGCCCAACCAAAATTTATGAACATTTTTAAGGAATATTGTGAACACTCAATTAAAATCATTATTGTATCTGAATTAGATTTAATTCTTCTATAAAAGAATTACATGCCCAATAATTCTGGAACTTTTTAGGTGGTCATGGATATTCAGCTAATTATTTTCAGAAGCTCATAAAATGGTTTGATTTTGAATCAAATCAAAACAGAGTGCAAAATTAGAAACAAAAATATAGAAACAGGAAGAAATAGAAAGACGCTTACATGGTGCTCACTGTGCGGCCTAGCACTGGTGGCCCAATGCTAGTGGTCCTCTTCCTAGTGCCAAGAAGACAAGGGCAGGTGCTCGACGCACGCGGCCACACGCCCGACAACCTCCAGGCTGCCTGCCTGCGCCCTCGGTGGCCTCGACGTCGCCATGCATCACCCGGATCCTGATGTAGGGTAGAACCCTAGATGCCCGATCTTTCACGATTGGAGCAGATTGTCGGTGTCAAAACTGACGGATCTCGGATAGGGGGTCCCGAACTGTGCTTCTAGGATTGATGGTAACAGGAGACAGGGTACACGATGTTTACCAAGGTTCGGGCCCTCTTGATGGAGGTAATACCCTACGTCATGCTTGATTGATATTGATGAGTATAAAGATTACAAGAGTTGATCTACTACGAGATCGTTGTAGCTAAACCCTAGAAGTCTAGCCTGTATGATTATGATTGTTCCTATGGACTAAAACCCTCTAGTTTATATAAACACCGGAGGGGATCAGGGTTATACAAAGTCGGTTACAGAGAAAGGAAATAATTCATCTGGACGTCTAGCTTGCCTTCCATGCAAAGGAGAGTCCCAACCGGACACGGGAAGAAGTCTTCTATCTTGTATCTTCATGGCCCAATAGTCCGGCCCATGTCACACAGGTCGGACGCCCGAGGACCCCTTAATCCCAGACACCCTCAGTAGCCCCCGAACCAGGCTTCAATGACGATGTGTCCGGCGCGCTGATAGTCTTCGGCATTGCAAGGCGGGTTCTTCGTCCGAAAACATCTAAGCTTTTGATCGGAAGAGTCATACTCAGCTTTCCATTTAATGTCGTACCCATTGGCTTCTGCGCCTCCACCGCTTCGGCTTCCACGTGTCAAGAGAACATGAACGGTTAGAGTACTTTTTGCATATACCACCCTGGCCATGTAAGAAGGGTGTCTATTTAAAGGGACTGGATCTCAGATCCCATCCCACATCGAGCGAAAAATCCTTAGATCTTGCTAGGAGAAACCATTCCAGCATGGCTAGCGCTCCCAGTTCTTCCTTGTGCCCCCATGGCTCCGAGAAAGGCGATTGGGAGAGATGTTCCGTTTCCCATGATCAGCTGGCCAAGCTTCAAACATAGGGGTTTCTTCCCCCCGCGGATCTAGTCCCTGTTCGAGCAGGGTTAACCTCTTTTACGGGCGAAGCCCTGGTAGAAAATTTCCCCAATCCAGCCAGGGGAGAGCAAGTGTGCTTTACATCCTTCTTAATAAGAGGCGTCGGGTTTCCAATCCACCCCTTCCTCCGAGGTCTTCTGGAGTACTATGGCCTCCAACTGCACAATCTCACGTCGGGTTCCATCCTGCACATCGCGGGCTACGTGGCTCTTTGCGAGCTATTCCTGGGCTGTGAGGCCCATTTCGAACTATGGAGGAAACTGTTCTGCCTCGTCCCTCGCTCCCAAAAGGGATCTATATTTGAGGTGGGCGGCGCCGAAATATGGCGCATAGCCGGGA
This sequence comes from Triticum dicoccoides, assembly GCF_002162155.2. Lineage (NCBI taxonomy): Eukaryota > Viridiplantae > Streptophyta > Magnoliopsida > Poales > Poaceae > Triticum > Triticum dicoccoides. Next base: position 589,603,187 of record NC_041384.1, on the reverse strand, counting down.
CCAGATACTTATCCGGCACACCGAAGAAGGCGTCCGAAGAGTGGCCCTCGGAGTGGTTCTATATCGAGGACGTCACTCTCCCTGACCCAGTCCAAATGGGCCTTCCCGAATTTACCAGTGCTCCATTGAGGAAACGCCACAGCTAGCGCCCTCGGAGCCTCGAGGAAGAACACAGTGCGGAAGTCCAACAGTTAATGGGCAAGATAAGGACACTTGCACAATCCGGATTATCAATAATCGATGTAATGGCCATTTCCATAGTGCGAGGTGTTCAGCCGCTCCAATTTAGCGGGCTTCCCATGTGGCACTACAATGGGGAGGACGACACCTCGTGCTGTGGACGAAAGGGTCCGGATTCCCTTACTGTCCTGGCCGCAAAACTGGTCGATCTGTATAAAGGGGAGAAAGAGGAATTCACTCGTCTTATGCTTCGGGAAGGATTTTCTATGTACAATCCTCCTAGCTGGGTGAGTTTTAATCCCATCACTCTACTCAATCCTCTCCTTGAGTCATGCTTAAGTGCCATTAACCCTTACATTTTAACAGGAATGGCGGAAGGTTATAGCGGCGATCTATAGCCCCCCTCCACAGCTGGAGAACCGTAACCGGGACCTTGACCCCGGATACGAAGAGGATCCAGACATATTCATAGAGCTCGAGGAGGGAGTATTCTACGAGGTGAGCTATGATGGCACAGTAGTGCCAATCATGGCCGATAATCCCGGCCTTCCTGCCTCTCATGTAAGTAATCACGAGACATCTCCTCCGAAAGAGCTTCCCCACTGTACCTCACCCACCGCACTGCCTCATGCTTCAAAGGGGAGGTGGTCGGCACGCCATGCTACACCAGAGGCGCTTCATAAGAACGTGGCGCCCGCGCCAAACAAGTCATCGAAGAGGAAGGCCGAGGATAACACGACCGAACCATCATCAAAGAGGTATGGCTTTCTTTTTAAATATGCCTCCTGGTCGTCACATCAAACTGTGACATTACTCGCTGCATTTCATCAGGAAGAGCATCCGCCAGACTATGTCTGGGGGTCCTGCCGATCGTGCCTCCACTAGTCAGATTCCAGACCTGCCCTAAGGATGGGGGGCTGACACGGGAGTGACGCCGGATTGTCCTTCCACAAAGGATTTAGATTATATGTCCGTCACAAACTCTGAAGTAGAGAGTGCCATGAATCATCAGCGTCGGAGGGTCGCTCTCCACGACCCTGGTTTTCAAAAGAGGCATTCAATGCCTTCAGCTCAGCCGATGCATACATCCGAGTTGCTCGGGATGGACTTGCCAGAGCCACGGACTAGCGTTTAGAAGATATGCGGGTAAGTGTAGATTTGATAATCATATACCAGTAGCCCCCGAGACTTGAAGCAATTGATACAACTAATTTAAGGATCATTGTATAATCAGGTACTCACGGAGAAGAATAGCCTGCTGTCTCAAGAGCTGGAAAAGTGTCAGACCCAGCTAGCTACGGCTACCGCCGAATTGGAGAAATCCAAGGGGGCACCGCCTGGTAATGTTTCCCCTCATCAGAAAAAAGTATAATCATATACCAGTAATATTAATACTGTTGTGTTTCCGCTGACAGGATCAGTAGATCAACTGAGGGAAAAACTGAAAATCGCCTAGGCTGGTGAACAGGAGGCCAAAAGGCAACATGCGGTAGGCGAACGTGTGCTGACGTGGGTTAGGGATGAAAAGAACAAGCTGCATGATTCCAATACCCTACTGGGCGAAGAACTAAAAGATGTGCGAGCCCAGCTAGCTGACGCCGTCAAGGAGAATATGAGGCTACAAGTCATCATATTCAGTATGTTTTTGACGTTACCTTTATGCATTTTTGCGAAGAAATGATCTGACTGATTTATGTCCGCAGGTATGCTGACTGGCCGTCCCGAAGGGGAAATGTCCGGCTCTCAAGGCGACCTTTTGCAAGAGCTGGCCCAATTGCACAAGCGAGCTTGGCAAGCAATGCGGAGGATTGCCAAAGCTTTGTGGCCGTCCGCCTCTCCTCCAGGAAGTATGGAGGAGCTTGTGAGGCTATTCCAGGAGCTCGGCGGCGCTTCCAATTATGGAAGATATCGGCCTGTCGAGAAGGTGCGTGAGAGGCCTGGGCCATGGTAAAAACACAGTACACCAAGCTCGATCCGAATCATATGGCCTGGGTCGAACCTCAAGGGTCAGATGGAAAAGAAATTCCAGTTAGCCTAATGTATGACCAGGTAAAGATAGCTGCCAAGTATTCCTAACGGGGTTGTAAGCTAGATAACCTGTTAGATGGCATAGAGGAAGAATTTTTTGAGTCCAAGTGATTGTGTACTTCAATTGAAAATTTTGTCCCTAGCCGGATTGTAAAACGATTGTCATGGCAGACCTTTTCGCTTCGACCTCTAGACCCGAAGGCTCAGAGTGTTTCCGAATACCCGCTCAGTAATATAAACCTGGGCATGCGTGGAAACCAGTCGTAGGGGTCATAGTTGCTTGAACATGCAAGTTGTATCCGACTAGCTATGTTATATTACATGTTGATTGTAAGAAACATCTTCCAGGGAGAATGGTTCCGTCAAGGGTTCCTTTCCCTGGGCAGATATGCATTAGTATGCATGTCCGAACTGTTATTGAAAAAAATCACAGAATACGTAACATCTGGGGGTTCATACTGTGATGGAGGTAAGACATCTTTAGTCCACCGACCGAATATTTCCTTAAGAATGCTAGCTTTCGGCTTCACCTAGTCTGACGTACAAGTCCGGATGACCCGGCTGTAACAATCACAGAGGTGCTCCCTTTATGCCCTAGCCGAACAAACGGGAACGTAGGGCATAAGCACAGGAGCCAGGCAACCCACCTTGGCAAAAACTTAAGTCATAACGATGCATATAATGGCGAAGAAAAGGTGCATATGCTGAAGAGGACACATATGTGTTGAGCTTATAATAATAAGCTTCTGTAATAGAAGCCCCCAGGTATTATGAGTGTATACATGTAAGGATGTGCACATCATAGGTGTGCGGTTTGGCCGCACAAGAGCTAAAGAAAAATTAAAGAGGGTTAAAAATGAAAACAAAGGGAGAAGAAGACTAAGAAAGAGTACAGCTCTAGGCATAGAATCTTCGGAGTCTTGCGGCATTGCACGGGTTCGGCTCTAGGCGATTGTCAGATGCATCACGCAGGCGGTACGCTCCTCCAGTGAGAACCTCATTTATGATGAAGGGACCCTCCCACTTGGGCTTGAGTTTGTCCTTTTTCTTTTCTGGCAAGCGTAGAACGAGTTCACCAACATTATAAGTCTGGGCCCGCACTTCTCTGCTTCGGTATCTGCGAGCCTGTTGTTGATAGAATGCAGAACGGGCTTTTGCAACATCACACTCCTCCTCCAGGGCATCCAGACTGTCCTGCCGATCGAGCTCGGCCTCTCTCTATTCGTACATGCGCACTCAAGGTGAGTCATGAATGATGTCGCAGGGTAAAACTGCCTCTGCGCCGTACACCATGAAGAATGGTGTGTATCCGGTAGTGCGATTGGGCGTGGCCCGCAGCCCCCAGAGTACGGAGTCGAGCTCCTCAACCCAGTGCTTGTCTGATTCTTTCAACGACCGCACTAGTCTAGGCTTAATGCCGCTCATAATAAGACCATTATCTCGTTCGACTTGACCATTTGTTTGTGGATGATAGACAAGGCGTAATCGAGTTTAATGCCCAATCTAGCACACCAGGATTTCACTTCATCGGCCGTGAAATTGGAGATGTTATCGGTGATGATGCTGTGTGGGACACCATAATGGTGCACGACACCGGATATGAAGTCTATCACCGGTCCAGCTTCGGCCATTTTCACTAGTTTGGCCTCTATCCATTTGGTGAATTTATCTACCATGACTATCAGATATTTTTTCTTATGGCTTCCTCCTTTGGGATCCCACCATATCAAGCCCCCTGACCGCAAAAGGCCAAGTAATGGGGATTGTTTGTAGCATAGTAGGCGGCATATGGCTTTGATTGGCGAAGAGCTGGCATCCGACACAACATTGGACCAAGTCCTGTGCATCTGCTCGGGCCATCGGCCAGAAGAAACATGTACGGAAGGCCTTACTTACAAGGGCCCTAGCCGCGGTGTGGTGACCACCGAGGCCAGCATGGATTTCAGCCAGGAGTTGCCGTCCTTCTTCTTCAGAGATACATCTTTGAAGGACTCCGGTAGCACTTTTCTTGTAGAGCTCTCCGTTATGGACCTTGTAGGCTTTCGAGCGCTGAACAATGCAGCGAGCCTCATTCTGGTCCGCAGGGAACTCTCGCCAATTAAGGTAGGCCAAGAATGGTTCGGTCCATGGGGCAATTACTGCCATTATTAGATGGGCCAATGGTGTTATTTCGGTGGCTGAGCCCCCGATGATATCGGTATTGTGTTTGGAATATGGGGGTATAGTCGGATCGGACTAGTGTTGCCGCTCTCATCCTACCACACCAAGGATGGCTTGAAGAGCCTTTCCAAAAAGATGTTAGGCGGGACGAGGTCGCGCTTGGCACCCATGCGAGCGAGGAGGTTCGCCGCTTGATTACTTTCTCTAGCCACATGATGGAACTCGAGTCCCTCGAACCGAGCTGATATTTTGAGTACGGCGTTACGATAGGCCACCATCTTCAGATCCTTGGCATCAAAGTATCCATTTATTTGGGATATTGCGAGATTTGAATCCCTGCGCACCTTCAGGCGTTGTATGCCCATGGAGGTAGCCATCCGAAGACCATGCAATAAGGCCTCGTATTCGGCTGCATTGTTGGAGTCTGTGTATAATATTTGGAGTACGTATTGGACTGTGTCTCCAGTCGGGGATATTAAAACGACGCCTGCTCCTATACCAGCCAGCATTTTAGAGCGATCGAAGTACATGATCCAGTTGGAATATGTGTTGTACTCTTTAGGGAGTTCGACCTCTGTCCATTCGGCGACAAAGTCGACTAATACTTGGGATTTAATGTCCCGACATGGTTTGTATGTTAAAATGGTAGGAGTTCAATAGCCCACTTGGCAATCCGACCCGTAGCATCGCGGTTATTTATTATATCATTATGTGGTACTTCCGAAGACACCATAATCGAACACTCTTGGAAGTTGTGTCATAGCTTCCGGGATGCCATGAATACCGCATGTGCTATCTTTTGGTAATGAGGGTACCGGGATTTGCATGGTGTTAGGACAGTGGATACATAGTATACCGGTTTCTCGAGTGGGAACTTGTGTCCGTCCTCCTCTAGCTCAATGACGAGCACTACGCTCACCACCTGGTGTGTTGCCGAGATGTATAATAACATCGATTCGCTGACGTTTGGCGCGGCCAGGATTGGGTTGCTCGCTAAAAGAGTTTTTATTTCCCCCAGTTCGGCTGTTGCTGCTTCCATCCACTCGAAGTGGTCGGTACGTCGGAGAAGGCGATAAAGTGGCAATGCTTTTACTCCTAGTCTAGAGATAAAGCGGCTTAAAGCTACCACGCATCCGGCTAGTTTTTGGACCTGTTTAAGGTATGTTGGTGTAGCCAATTGTGAAAAGCTCGGATTTTGGCTGGATTTGCCTCAATTCCTCTATTCGAAACAATGAAGCCCAACAGTTTTTCGGCGGGAACACCGAAAACACATTTTTTATGGATTGAGCTTGATGTCATATGTCCGGAGATTGTCAGATGAGAGACGCAAGTCGTCTATTAACAACTCGACGTGCTTAGTCTTGATGACGACGTCATCCACATATGCTTCAACTATCTTGCTGATTTGTTTTTCCAGGAATGTTTGAATCATGCGTTGGTAGGTGGCGCCGGCGTTTTTAAGCCCAAAAGGCATAGTGTTGAAGCAGAAAGGTCCGTATGGGGTGATCAATGCCGTTGCGTCTTGATCGGACTCCTTTATTTTGATTTGATGGTATCCGGAGTATGCGTCGAGGAAACACAGTGAGTCGTGTCCTGCAGTTGCATCAATAATCTGATCGATGCGGGGAGGGGGAAGGGATCCTTAGGGCAAGCCTTATTGAGGTCTTTGAAATCGACGCACGGGCACCAGGATTTATCCTTCCTTGGCACCATCACCAGGTTTGTTAGCCAGTCTGGGTGTTTTATTTCTCCAATGAATCCAACCTCGATTAACTTGGCTAGCTCCTCCCTGATGGCTTGTCGTTTAGGTTCGGAGAAGCGCCGAAGTGTTTGCTTGACCGGCTTATATCCCTTCAATATATTGAGGTTGTGTTCGGCCAGCCTGCGTGGGATTCCTGGCATATCAGAAGGGTGCCAGGTGAATATGTCCCAGTTCTCACGCAGGAATGTTCGTAGTGCGGCCTCAACCGTTGGGTCCAGCTGTGCCGCAATGGAACCTGTCTTCTTGGGGTCCATCGGGTGGACTTGAAATTTGGCTATTTCGTCTGCTAGTTTGAAGGAGGTGGATTTGCGACGCTTATCAAGGATTACGTCGTCCCTATCCACCGTAGAGCATAGAGGGGTTAACTCTTCGGCCGCGAGGGCCTCAGACAGTGTCTCGAGGGCCAGGGATGCTATTTTGTTTTCGGCACGGAGGGCTGTGTCTGGATCACTAGCGAGAGTGATAATACTGTTGGGCCCGGGCATCTTGAGCTTCATCTACCCGTAATGAGGTATAGCTTGAAAGCGTGTGAATGCATCTCGCCCCAACAGGGCGTGATATCCACTGTTGAATGGGGCCACTTGGAAAGTTATCTCTTCGGACCAATAGTTCTCCGGCGTGCCAAATACCACGTCAAGTGTAATTTTCCCCGCGCATTGCATCTCCCGACTGGGGATGATCCCTCGGAAGGTCATATTACTATGCTCGATGCGGCTCCTGTCTATTTCCATTTTATTCAGTGTGTCCTTGTAGATGAGGTTTAGTCCGCTGCCGCCGTCCATGAGCACTTTAGCGAGCCGAAAGTTGTCCACAATTGGGTTGAGGACCAAGGTGGCTGGTGCTCGGACTGATCAGATTTTTGGTTCTTCATTGGCGTTGAAAGTTATGGCCGTGTCGTTCCATGGATTTATTGTTGCGACTTGGTAGACTTCGGCGAGGTCGCGGAGTGCCCTCTTGCGCCGACTGTTTGAAGCGAAAGTCTTGAAGAATGTCAATACTCTATGGTCGTCGT